>NC_054535.1:86833784-86993784 GCF_017654505.1 Polyodon spathula
TGTGCCAAAGGAAGCAATTCCTTCTGAGGAAGCAGTTAAGGATAAACACATGAACACTGGATTCTTCAGTAGGAGCTGCGAAGAAAATGAAAGGAGGAGTTATTTTATAGTTTAGGATCCACGCATACAGCTATGGTGCAAAATTGGATTTGTATTGCTTTAACATCATCACAATGGCACCACATTCAAAATACCATTACTGTACCTTTAAAGACAAAGGAAGATCCTGAAAACTTTTGCCTACATCTTTCTGTTTCATGATATCTTCACTCCCATCATGATGCACCTGCGACACCTTTTCTGCATGGATCTTTGCAGTTCCTATTTAAACACAATTACTGTATCAGACATAAAAAAAGAAGCTGGCTAATTTTGGAAAGGTCTCCTCTATAGTTCCTTATTATTCAAAAACAATGTTATAGGGAAAAGGGTAAGGCTGCTCCAGTTTAATTCTCTGCTCATTATTTAGTACACAACTCAAATTTCTGTCTACTTAAAATTGTTAGTTGTCAACTCTCCTAACAAATTGCATTATTAAAAACATAATATGGACCCCTAACTTAGTGTATTAAATACCTTGAAAATCATCTCTTTGAATATAAACAAAATATTATAAATTAGGTCATCACACCAGTGCAGTCATTCCCTAAAATGTTATCCATTTCCTGGAAAGACAGAACAACTAAGGATGGGAGATTTAGTGTCCATAAACCCCAATCTACTGTACATTAAACACAAACAATACATATACTGTAGCTTGTGTGCAGGTAGAAGGTAGATCAAATGTCAAGGAAGAAAGGGGGAGTTAGATAACAAGATATATAAATCACGTAGGCAGTGCAATATAACAACAAATACACCTTAGGTTTTACATCTTTTTGTCTAAAGGAAAATCAAACAATATATGGTATAGTGTATGTTACAAAACTATTGACACACTTCTAAGCCACACACTAACATTTTACTTTAAGTGTTTGTTACAAGTTTTATATTATCAACAGTCTCCTTTAACAAAAAGGGTGCAAATTACACCTTGATACAATTCTGATCCTTAGTGAGGGTCTGAGTACAGTGAATTCTATCATTCCACTACTGCTGCTGGAGTACTGAGAAAGCAATTTGAATAATATTTGAATTTAATATCATACAAAACAGCCTGTCACCCTGTGGAAAGGATGACGTTACTGGCACTCAGACACAAGCTGCAGGTTTAAACACGCTTTTGCACACTGTTAGAATACAAATAACAAAACAACAAACAGGTTAACAAAAAGACAATATATAATTTTAAACTCCACGGTTTTAGACTGTGCTGCTGCTTACACAACATACACAAGGCTTCACAACTCCCCTAAACACCAATAATAATTTCTTAATATATTTATACCACAGCACACAAAACACTCACCCTCACCAACATGAATTCTCACCACCACTCCTTCCCCTGAGAGGTTGCTGCCTCTTTTACAGCTGTGTCTGAGCTGTATTGCTTGTCAATCATTCAATCTAGCTCAGGCACATTCTACACGTGTATTTATTTGGCAGGGGAGGCAATTAACTCTTCCCTACCTGCCCAAAACAACAGCACAATCAAAATATATTTAAAACTCACAACAAAACACCTGGAAACAATAACAAATAACCCTGGGTGAGGTTACACCCCGTCACACACCCCCTTTCCTATTTAGGCCACTTTTATTATTAGTTTATTTTGCAGACACCTTTATCCAAGGCAACTTACAGAGACAAGGGTGTGAGAACTATACATCAGCTGTAGAGTTACTTACAACAACATCTCTGAAAGATGAAGCACAAGGAGGTTAAGTGATTTACTCAAGGTCACACAATCAGTGAGCTGGGGTTTGAACCGAGGACCTCCTGGTTACAAGCTCTTTTCTTTAGACAACCGGACCACACCACCACTTGTATTTTATCAATTGTTACTAAAAAGCTGCATTCCATTTGAAAAGAGGTCTTACAACTTGCCTCTCCAATAGTAAGTCTTTCACCACAGTTGCATATTACCTTGCATTGCTACCCTGTCCTATTGTGCAAGCACTACACGCTGGTGTAGAGGTGATGCGGTGCTCAAGAACAATACACACAAGACAGTTCACGGTAAAACAGCTCTTTATTTGGCTGGGTTGGTTCAGTCCCAAAATACGACACTATGTAAATTACACACACAAACACAACACGGTCACAAGTCCAGGGAGGGATGTGTAGTCTGGGTTGGAAACTGGCCCCTTAGCGACATCTTCCAGAATGTTTACCCGTCTAACAATGACAAATACAACAATTACTAGACAGGACAAAACAAACAAAGCTCACGATTAGTACACAAGGTTTTCCTCCTTGGTTTTTGTGTAACCATAACACAAGGAACAGATTGCTTGGCCACATCCCGAAATACCTTCAGTCCCGCCCCCTTCAGTGGTGAGTGCAATCCATGATTGACGCATCGCTTACCGCAAGGCGATGACTTCTGGTATTGTGATTCCGCCCCCTTCTTGGATGGTTGGCTTCCAACTGACCCTGGAATGAACTGCCAAATCATCCAGTCCGGGGCAGACTGTTCCTGTTACACAGTGCCCTCACAGGTCAAGAGGGAGATTATTGACTAGCATTCATTCTCTCTCTGTCACAGTGACCAAACACTGTACTGACAAATTTTCATGCTCTGCACACCGGAGTTGCTAGTTTACAAATCAAACCTGGTAGATGTTTTGGGAAACCCAAGAAAGGCACAATAAGGAGCCACGCTGCAGGCAAACCTATTAGATATCCAATCCACCATGCGCCAACCCAGCGAGGATCTTCTGGACTTAGAGCAACACTGGTAAAAGAACACTTTGATCAGTTATACAAAATACCTAATACCCATTAACCTGGTTTTAGCATGTTATATGGTCAAATAACATGTATCTACAGCTGAATTGCTATTACATACATGAGGCCTTTTTCTGTAGCATGTCAAATTTTATTAATCTTTCTCACGTTACAGTGATTCACATTAGGACTTACTCTTGTAGTTGATCCACATCAACATAGATATTCAGTAGCTGCCCACTCACAATGTATCCAAATGCAACACCCAATATTGCCATCATATTACCAATACCTAGGTGAGAAAGAATATTTGATATTAAACATACATTGATATTGTCTTCAGGCTCAGGGGCCAAAAATGTAGTGTCACCCATGCGATTTCTCTGAAGATTTAATTGTATATCACTATTTCCAATGGGAAAACGGGACAATGTGTCTTTTCGTTCACATAAAGTCAGAAAAAAACAACATATGAATCCTAATTAACATGTATTTATACTAAAGTAATACAAAAATGACTACAAAAGATTTAGAAGTGATTAGTTTTTTGAGATTTATGATTATACTGTAAATTTACAGTAAAATCGTAAATCTCGAAAAACTACTCACTTCTAAATCTTTTGTAGTCATTTTTGTATTACTTTAGTATAAATATATGAATCCAAATTAACATGTGTTTTTTTTCTGACTTTATGTGAACGAAGACACAAATTTGTCCGTTTTCCCATTAGAAATAGTGATATTTTGAAATATCACTGTCCTGGTCACAAAAGCAAAGTTTGTGGGGAATAATAGCCATTTTCTATACTTTTGAGGCATAAGCAATTAGGAAATAACACTTACTACCCAGGAACAAAAATTGTGTTACATATTGTAATTAAAACAATGGTAACATTAGTATAGTTAAAAAACAGAATAATTCAACTATAGCATTAAAGGTGCAGTTATTAAATTGCTTTCTTGTCTTAGCAGGTATTAGTGTAACTTTCATATTGGTGCATTATTATTATTATTATGTATGGATTTGTGTATGTCAGTATATTTTACTACATTTTTATATATATATATATATATATATATATATATATATATATATATATATTATATATGTGTGTGTGTGTGTGTGTGTATATATATTGTGGAGTGGACCTCTGCTGGGTGTGGGACCCACACCCTCAAAAAGTTCAACCTAAGTTGGACTTCGTTTGGTACAATTAACCCTTGTGGGTTTTTTTTTTTCTTTTTTCTTTTAATATGCAATAAAAATAAACAAACAAAAAGCAAAAAAAAAAAAAAAAAAAAACATATTTTGAAGATGTAACTAGACTTTTACTTCATAAGACATAACTAGCCATGAGATGGCAAAGCTGTTTATCTGCAAGAAAAACAGTTGAGTTGAGCCAGAGTTGAAGTGAGACAAAAAAAAAAAAAAGAAACAGTTCTTTGTTCACACACAACAGAAATGGTCACATAAATTTACAGGATTTATTTTTTGCGGATTTTCTCTCTCTGCTCCAATTCTCACACACCTTCTTTCTCACTCTCTCCCTGACTAACTGCACCTGTCCTTTTTAAAGGGTAGCCAATTACCCAATTAAGCATCAATTGACTACAATACTTTGTAGTCCCTACACTGCCCCTGGCAGCTGCAGGAACACTTACCGGGCACAGGGCCCTTTGCATCCTAAGGCTCTCTAAACCTATCTATAAATCTAAGAATATCTATCTATCTACCTATGTGTGTGTGTACTCATATATATATATACTATATATATATATATATATATATATATATATATATATATATATATATATATATAGTGCCTTGCAAAAGTATTCAGACCCTTGACCAATTTTCTTATATTACTGAATTACAAATGGTACATTGGAATTTCATTCTGTTCGATATTTTATTTTTAAACACAAACTCAAAATCAATTATTGTAAGCTGACATTGGTTTTATGTTGGGAAATATTTTTAAGATAAATAAAGAACTGAAATATCTTGCTTGCATAAGTATTCAACCCCCACACATTAATATTTGGTAGAGCCACCTTTCGCTGCAATAACAGCTTTAAGTCTTTTGGGGTAAGTATGTACCAGCTTTGCACACAGTGTCGGAGTGATTTTGGCCTATTCTTCTTGGCAGATTTGCTCCAGGTTGTTCAGATTGGTTGGACGGCGCTCATGGACCACAATTTTCAAATAGTGCCACAGATTCTCAATGGGATTGAGATCAGGAATTTGAATGGGCCACTGTAGGACATTCATCTTTTTGTTCTTGAGCTACTCTAATCTTGCTTTGGCCTTGTGCTTGGGATCATTGTCCTGCTGAAAAGTGAATTTCCTCCCAAGCTTCAGTTTTTTTAGCAGACTGAAGCAGATTCTCTTGCAGTATTTTCCTATATTTTGCTCCATCCATTCTTCCCTGAATTGTAACAAGATGCCCAGTCCCTGCTGATGAGAAGCATCCCCACAGCATGATGCTGCCACCACCATACTTCACTGTAGGGATGGTGTGTCTTGAGGCATGGGCAGTGTTAGGTTTACGCCACACTTAGCGCTTTGAGTTTTGGCCAAAAAGCTCTATCTTGGTCTCAGCTGACCATAAAACCTTTTCCCACATCACAGCTGGGTCACTCTCATGCTTTCTGGCAAACTCCAGACGTGCTTTCAGATGGTACTTTTTGAGTAACAGCTTCTTTCTTGCCACCCTCCCATACAGGCCAGTGTTATGCAGAGCTCTTGATATGGTTGACTGGTGCACCATTACTCCACTCCCAGCCACTGAACTCTGTAGCTCCTTCAAAGTGATTGTTGGCCTCTCTGTGGATTCTCTCACAAGCCTCTTTCTTGTTTGAGTGCTGAGTTTTGAGGGACAGCCTTTTCTTGGCAGTGCCTGGGTGGTGTGATGCAGCTTCCACTTCCTAATTATTGATCCAACTGTGCTCACTGGGATATCCAAACACATTGATATTATTTTGTACCCTTTCCCTAATCTATGCATTTGTATTACTTTATCTCTAACTTCTGTAGAATGCTCTTTGGTCTTCATTTTCCTCCAGATTCACAGCCTTACCAATGATCCTTCAATAGTGGGGTTTTTATCCAGAAAATGTGACAGCAACTGTAATGGTTCACAGGTGGAGGCCAATGGTAAGGTAATTGTGTCCTCGTTAGGGCAATTTCTTTCATCGGTGCAAACTGGGAGCTTCCACAGCACAGGAGTTGAGTACTTATGCAAGCAAGATATTTCAGTTTTTTATTTTTCTTAAAAATATTGCCCAACATAAAACCAATGTCACCTCACAATAATTGATTCTGAGTTTCAGTGTTTAAAAATAAAATATCAAACAGAACGAAATTTCAATGTATCATTTGTAATTCGGTAATATGAGAGAATTGGTCAGGGGTCTGAATACTTTTGCAATATATATATATATATAAATGAACTGGAGAGGAGGGATATCCCCTTTAAATGACTGGGCTTCCTTCTGATACTACAAACGTGACACTCCATCGTTATCAGGAAGAAGCTCCCGGTAAATTAAAAGGTGAGTCTCAGACGTCATGTATAAATAATTGAATTAGCCAGGTCTTTTATTCACTCCGTTCCAACCTCTCATTTGTACTGATATATTTTGTTTAAATATAGCTGATACAGCATAAGTGAATAAATTAATAACATACATAAATAACAGAAAATGTTTTTGAAGTTCATATTGTATAGTTAGCAAAGTTTATCTCCGTCTGTATAAGGTTTGCTGGCTGCTGCATAATCCAGTTTATATCTCGCCAGTCATATTTGTTTACATTGTCGAGTTGAATTGGTTTGAATTTCAGAAAGTCAGAAAACAGTAACTGTGACATTTTAATCACAATTTTAGTGTTTGGAGCATCTTGATTTTTGTAGTATGTATTTCTGTCAACTCACAGAATCGGTGTTCAGCCATTTTCTCTTGTGAAAAGTGTAGGGCAGAAAGGCGTTCCCTTGAAAAGCGGCGGGGCTGACAGTGATGTGAATCAATCACGACAGAGAGAGACTATTGACCGGTGGTGTAAGGATGTTTGTTTTTCCTCTTATGATGAGGTTTTAACCAATCACAGGCCAGGATACTAGTGTATAAAAAGTGCTATAAAAGTGCAAATAAAGAAATAAATGTCTGCAACAGTTTATATTATTAAAATAGAGGTAGATCATTTTATCTTTGAAGCCAGTGACCTGTAAAAAGGTTTAACTTCAGGACACTTTGAATGAGTTTTCTACAGGTATGTACAAACTAGTTACTGTACTGTTATTGTTTTTACTCTTGCATTCATTTAAGTTATTTCGTAAAATGTCTTATTTTAAGTATGCTGTCTATACAGCAGGCTTTCTCCCTCAATTCAAACATGTGAAGGTCATTACCTGTATACAGTGAAGATTTCTCAGAAGGCACACTGACATCTATATGAGCAATTCCCAGAGTGTAGATCGCGTTCGCTCCAACTCACGTAATCAGTTGCCCCAGTATAAAAACATAGAAGTGGTTAGAGGGTGCTGACAGGCTGGAGGTGCTGCAGCTGTCTTCACTTCTGTTAGTGGCAGGAAGAGCGTAGTTTTCTTAAAATATATTAAAACAAATGTAAAATGTTAATTAAAGCCTTTCCTAGCAAGTGAAACACAGTGTCACTCTAACTAATTGCTTACTCTTGCTTCCACCATGGTTATATTATTGGTATTGTAATCTACTTGCAAACGTAAGTGTAAACTGTTTTTATATTTGAATTCCTAGTGACATGGGCATAGAAATAGAAACCGTTTTCAACGTAATCAATGAAAAGCAGTATCCATAATGCAATCCAATATTACTTTCATTGTAGAACCTAGAAATGTAATAATTCCTCAACTATACTCTGGGCCTCATTTACTAAAGGGCATTAAATTTAGAGTTAGTATGCACGTAAAATAGTGAGCTTAACGTGAGCGATAAATCTAAATTTACTTCCCCATTTACTAACAGAGAATGCATTCATTTATGTGCACACTATTGGCTCATTTACATGCCATAGCATGCACTATATTCAGTGCAAGCAATAATTTAATGTGCACAATAATGTCCAAGACTACACTTGACGACCTTCATATAAAAAGCCCCAGCAGTTCATGCGTATCTTTTGGTCAGTAGCTTCTTCTGAAAGTTGGAGGTGGCTTACATTGATCGAAAATGAGCGATCAACAGACATTGCACAGCAGGGGACAGGCACATAGAATGAAACTGCACTGCTTACCTTTTAATTTGAACATGTATTCTTTGTCTGATGTTAAAAAAAAATAAAAAAGCACCTTTTTCCTTTCTCCTTTAATGCATACACAATAAAAGTCTGGTTGTGCAAGGCTCCATGGATCGGGGTGACAGTGCTATGCGAGTACAATCAATAGCACCCATCACATTGGGGAAGCCAGCAACCTGGTAGAAGCTGACTTTTACATACTTTAAACCTGTCCTCTGTGTGGGAAATTTAATATAATATAATATCATTTAATTTTAATATAATTAATGATATGCAAAAACACACAAAGATATGAATACAAGGTATCAGAACCCTAGAAGTCTAGCTTGCTCCCGCGACAGACACATACAAAAAGATATTTACATACTTAATTGCAACTGGCAAAATAAATAATGTATTATTGCTATGTGTGCAATCCTTTCTGTATGAGTCTGTATAAAAAGGAAAGTAAGAATTTGACTATTACTTCTTAAATGCATACGCAATAGCTGTTCCTTTTTTTTTTTTTTTTTTTTTGTAAATTTGAAGTTATTGAATAGGCTGCAGTTAAAGCTGAATGATATAGTTTAAAATAAATACTCTGAAGTTTTCTCCTTTTAACTGTATACCATTGCATATGTAAGCACGACTACACGGACAATTAGCATTTGTGGACTTTTTCTGTTCAAACAAATTTAACCAATTCAGCAAGATGTATTTTTTTTTGCACTAGTGAATCAATGAATCAAACGAACAAATCTGTTGAATTGATTCACTAAACTGAATGACTCAAAAGAATTGAGTCAGTAAAAGGAATCTAACTGCACACCACTACTTTTCAGCCTAGAAAGAGGTTTAAATAGTGGTTAAAGCCTGGTTTCCAAATGCACTAATTAATGACCACTTTAATGTGTGTACTAAAATTAACGCCCTTTAGTAAATACCATGTGAATACAGATCATCTCTGAGCTGGATTCTCATTTAAATACTTCAGCATGCATTACCATAAAAAAAAAAAAAGAAAACACACATTCATTGTGATTACCATAGTGTGAAGCATTAGTGCGTGCCATAATACGCCAAGTATTCCACACGATAATGATTAAAATTGCAATAGTAAATACAGCAATCGTTAACGTGCACACTAATTTCAATTATGGCGCACCATAAAGTTTTGTGCCCTTTAGTAAATAAGGGCCCTTTATGTAATAATATATGAAATGTACGTTTGTTGTTAAATTTTAATTATAAAAGTATCACCTTTTGCACCATGCTCATACAGGCCACTGGTGTAATGAGGCAAAGAAAATATAAATGATCCAAGTCCAAGCATAAAAGCTGAGAAAGCCAACCATCGTGGTTTGTGACCTCTTTCACCACAGAATGGTATAACTAGGGATAACGCACAGCAGGCAATGTCATAACTTGAGCCTATAATTCCAGACTGGAAACTGCTTAACTTGTAGCACTTTTCTATTGTGGAAATTATGGCACTAAAAAAGCCATTCACAACTGCATCTGTGAAACAGAAAACCAAAAGATGAAATTTAACTCAGGAACATGCAGAAGAATGTTACATAAGCATACTGAATTACTTACATACCGGTAGACTACTGCGATACCATTTTGTCTTTGATTACATAATGTTAAATAAAAGATCTAAATTATGTTAATGTCGTTTTTTAAAAGTCCAGGGGATGCAAAACATTTGGCCACAATTGTACATATATTTGTTAAAACTGTTGTACCTCCCTGTTGCTTTATATCCATAATTATTTACCTAAGAAGCATGCAACGCGAACAAATAAACTCTAAAACTCACCTGCCAGCTTCTAATTGGGCAAAAAACTATTATTAAAATAGAGGCACTTGTATACTAAGGTTATGAAAAACAGTATCTTATTACAGGCTGTAACTTGCTAACAGGACTGATATGTACAATTATACACAGGGAGCATTTTAGTAGCTTGTTGGGTTTTATATTACTGTAAGAAATGCAACGACAAACGTTTCAACGTTTCAAAATGAAAACATGGAAAAAGATTTGTAGTCGAAACATTTGTCCTTTAATTTATTGTTTCTTTTACAATTTATAAATTCTGATACATGTATTTGTATTTTATAAATGTCTGAAATCAATGATTGTTCAAAAAAAGTGCAAAATACAGGTCTTCAATAAAGAAAAGAATTCTTAATGCTGTCTGAATGCCATATAATTATATCTCCATTAAACTGGGGATTTTGGCCCGTCTTATCTCCTGTTCCAGCACTGCTATCATCATCAGCTCAATCAATGTTATTTGATACAATAGTATAAAAAGCCAGTTAGCTTGCATTTATGTGTCTTTTACTGCATCTATACAAAGTATTGCTTCCTAGTCAGCTGGCATCGCCTTTAAATAGACTAGAACCCAACAAAGTAAAAGATATGTACAATACTTTCTGCAGCTTGCTGATCCATTAACTATATTTTAAATGAAGGAATACATAAGGTGGGTAGATACTTACTTTGAACAATTGCAAGCAAGCCAAAGAAGAAAACAAATCCTTTGGCGTTGTTGCAGCATTGTAAACAGCTTGGAGTGAAACTACTCCAGCCACATGGTCCTTCAGAAAACGACTCCTCATGTGCTTTTTCATGGGGTTTCTGTTCATCGCCTCTCTTTTGTTGGAGGTCTTCATTGCTGACAAAGGCTGAATTGACTACACCTTCTTTCATTGTTCTCCCTCAGCAGAAATAAAATGTTAAATATGTTTTGCTTACACTTCTGTTTCAAGGAGCTATAAAAAAGGTATTTAAGGTTTCTCTAAAGCAATGATTTGCATGTTTAACCTACCCTCTGCGTTAGGCTCCTCCTGTCTTTAACAAACACCTGTGCTGTAATAGGGATAGCTTTTGGGTGGTGTGGAAAGCAACTCAATGGACACGTAGATGTAGCGCATATTTATTTTGTGGCACAAATTTATTTTATAGCACAACGTTCCTTTAATGGGGAAGAGACGTCATTTATAATCAACACAGGTTTTAATTGTTTATAGTGCTAGCACCCCCCTTCCCAGCAAGAAGTTACATCAAACCTTAGTGGAGCGAACCAGTCTAGTGCAGGCATAAACAGGTGATAACAAAAACAAAATCAGAAAATACAATGAAAAAAAAAACTGCAGACAAGTCAGCCAAACTCTGGCCTTCTGTGCTATCTGCTACTGTGCGGAGTCCTACACCATGGTACCTTGCTTTACCCATTATATGCAATGTAAAAGTAGCTACCCTGTGGCTAGTAGTTCCTAGACTTACAGGGTCAATTGCAGTGTACAGTACCATTGGTTTAGTCCACTTCAGGTCTAGAAAACCTCAATGAAATGAACAAATGTAGTCCCAAATGCAGAGTACTAATCCGAAGATCAAACTAATTAGTTTAGCTCATGGGAACCAATCCACAGACCAGTTTACCAAACATATAAAGTTAAAACCAGGAGACTATTTCAAGAATCTTTTTTTTTGTGTTGTAGTGCAAACATAGCTCCACAAGATCCCTCCTCTTTATAAAGTTTATTAACACTCAAGTTTATTAAAAGCTGAATCTGTGACGGAAGTCCACCTTTCAGCATGACAACGACCCAAAGCACACAGCCAAAGCTACACTGGAGTGGCAAAGGAACAAAAAGGTAAATGTCCTTGAGTGGCCCAGTCACAGCCCCGACCTAAATCCAATCGAAAATTTGTAGCATGACTTGAAGATTGCTGTCCATCAACGCTCCCCAAGGAACTTGATAGAGCTTGAACAGTTTTGTAAATAAGAATGGTCAACTACTGCCAAATCTAGGTGTGCAGTGTTGGTAGAGACCTATCCCAACAGACTCACAGCTGTAATCGCTGCCAAAGGTGCTTCCACCAAATATTAACTCAGGGGGCTGGAAACTTATTCAATTATGATCTTTCAGTTTTGTATTTTATATAATTTTTCTCAATAAAAACTTTTTTTCCCCCTTAACAGTACTGAGTATGGTGTGTAGAGAAGTTGAAAAAAAAATCCTCATTTAAATGCATGAAACTGAGGCACTGACATAAGAAAATGTGAAAAGTTCAAGGGGGTGTAGACTTTCTATAGGCACTGTACACACACACACACACATTTTATATATATATATATATATATATATATATATATATACATATATATATATGGGCTTTACTATTTATTTATTTATGTATTACGAAGGGCTGCATTTTTGTTTTTGTTATCGTAGCTTCCGTATTTTTTTGTAACGTTGCTTATAAAACAACCAAACTATAAAGCACTATCATTTCAAATGGCAATAATCTGACAGTTGAATAAATTGTCACATTTAAAAAAAAAAAAATAAATACTGAATGAAGAGTTATTTAAACCCCTCGTACTGTATACATATTTATTCCTATTTGGTCAAAGAACCTTCCCATGGCTACTTCCAACAGTTCTCAGATAACAAAGGACAAAATAAAAAAGTATAAAAAGTTTGCACGCCACTGCTCTAGAGGTTTGAATTGCAAATTCTGTACCGTCTGCAAGTCATGTAGGGCTGTAGGGCAAACGCATATAAAAATAATACTGTATTACAGGTTTTAACAACAATCCTCAAAACAATAAGTCAGTTTTGAAATAGTTTTTTATTTAAACTAAGTTCACAAAGCCAAAGACATCTCTTTAGAATCAACTTTTCTGGTGGTTTACTGATAAGGTATGCCACGACAATAACGATAAAAAAACATCAGTCTGCACCTCAATGAAAAAGATTAAGAAATTAGACAATTTATAAAGTAAATGGCAACTTACAGAACAAAGGCAGAAGTTAAAAGAAAGTTAAATTTAAAAAGTAGAAAAGTCATTTTAAAATGTTATGCATTTACTGTAAGTTAATACATTGTGTGTATGGTATCTATTAATTGACTACATTTCATCTTGTGCAGTTTGTATGGTTCTGGCTGCTCAAACTATTCACTTATAATAATCACTTTAACATTTCAAATGTGGGTCAAATTGCACCTTGACAAATAATAAACTTATTGACCAGTCTGATTAGGACAAAGCAGGTAACAAAAGTGCAGTAGTCATTCTGCCATTCAAGTACTGTTGGTGGATAGCACAGTATCAAACATAATTTTTATCCCCACATCTTTTGATGTTCAATACTTATCTAGCTTTTTTGTCCTGTCTCCTCCTCTCAAAACAGCGACATTTGAATAAGAGAGAATATTAATTGGAATAAACTCCTCAGGCACTGATAGCATTCATTATGAACTTTATATTCAAAAGGTAGGAGGAGGGTCTGATTGGAAGGTGGTAGTCAACCCATAAGTAACTGAGGATTACAAGCACCCAGAGGATGAAGAACATTATTCAAATCCCCTTTCGAGGTGGATTACAGAAATAGGGCTTCTTTGTCAACACTGTGTTCATTTCATAGGAAAACCGTTACATGGGATCTGACATAAGTTTAGAAATAAGCACAATTAAAAAATAATTATTTATAAAACTTGATGAGTTCAGTAAATAAACATTTACTATCTCTGCTTTAAAACAATGATACCAACCTGTTTAAACCACAGATAGATCATTAGTTTGAAGGTATTTACTGACCACAGAAATTCTAAAGATAGACTATTTGTAAACCACACATTTAGCACAACACCAGGTGACAAAGAGTCTCTTTCCTGTACATAACCTGGCTAATTTAATACTTTGACATATCAGGTACTGTGGAACACAACATACCTGGTAGATGTTTTGGGAAACCCAAGAAGGGCACAATAAGGTGCCACGCTGCAGGCAAGCTTGTCAGATATGAAATCCACCATCCTAGAGAGGGTCTTATGGACTAACAGCAACACTGATAAATACACACTGATCAGTTATAGCAAAAGATGCTAATTTTAAAATAACTACTGTCCTCCTCCTGTACAAATGCAGTGGGTATGACACACATTAAGCTGTAACAGATCAAAATGTAACTTAATATACAGTGGCTTCCAAATTGACCTATTAAAGTCAATAGAAGATGGACAGCAAAATAATGCCCATTTCACACTGGCATGCTCTACCCGGGTCAGAACCTACCAGGTCAGGACCCGGTGTCATGCGGGTCGGGTATGCAACTTCACACTGCTTTTGATAAAGCAGGGATGACCTGGGTGACAACGCAATTAAACAATACACGTATCAATGCCCCGGAAGCAGCTTGTTACTAACTATTCCATCCAAGCTTCTCTGGATTAAACTGTCGGCCCAAAAGTTGATTAGAAGAAATGTTTCTACATCCCTGCTGAAATCACAGAAATATT
The DNA here is from genome assembly GCF_017654505.1 of Polyodon spathula. Classification (NCBI taxonomy): domain Eukaryota; kingdom Metazoa; phylum Chordata; class Actinopteri; order Acipenseriformes; family Polyodontidae; genus Polyodon; species Polyodon spathula. Next base: position 86,848,187 of record NC_054535.1, read on the forward strand.
TACACACTATCCAAATACCATGCCCCCCACCACATAGCATTCTAATTTCCATTAATGCACCACCATCACCTAACACTCCTTTTACAAATGTATACACAAGGAGTGGTTTCAGGGGGGAGTCCCAAAAGAACCTGTTTCTAATTTATTCTGTAATAATCCACATCTAAAATGGATTTGGCTTTTCTAAAAGATGGACGGGGGACAGGGGACGGGGTGGGTTGTAACAGACCCAAGTTTCTTTAAGCTCAAAACATTGAGAACCACTGCTCTAAAGTGAAATATATGTAGCTATTGAATAGCTCCAGGAGGGATTAAGAAAAAAAAAACATGCAAACAATTGATTAATCAAAGATATTGTAACAGTAATAATGTAGTGTTTAATGAAAGAGCTAACTTTGCACTTCAGGTTTACTTTATTATTGTATCCAACTGTAGAACTCATTCTAAAGGAGTATAAAAATGGTCTGCAAGAAACTTATAGTACATGACACCTCATCTCCCTAAACTATACTGAGAACAATTAATTTACAAGGACTACAAAAATAAATGTTACATCAAGGCACAGTAAACCCTAAATACTTTATTATGGCATCAGTCTGTTAGTGTTTAGTTTTTCCTTTACTCTTGGTATGAGAGCAAGGCAATAGTTAACCTCGTCCAACATTACATGCAACACATTTGTATTTACTATTTTCAGTCTACTGCAGATTATGCAGGCGCAAAACACACTGGCTGGGAGAACAGAATGTACAAAATGCTCATACTTTCCAGCAATAATTCACATGCCCAGCAATTGGGATGAGATGTTTATATTTGGGTCATGTCTAGAATGAGGGTCGCTAATGACAACCTGAAATGAATGAGTCTTATTGACAATGCTTGTATAGCCATCTCCCTTCTGAAAAGTTTTCCCAGGGCCTACATAATTAGGAGAAACATTGGTCAATAAGTTGGTTATGAACTCTGTATCCATCGTGATCACATTCAGTATTCAGGTCAGATACAGGAGGGCTTAGAGCATCCTCCCGTGAATCCAAACCCTCCTCCTTCTCAGCATGGATTCCGTCCTGGTTGTTTATTAACTGCTGACGGACTGCAATGTTGTGAAGCATACAACACGCCACAAAGATGTTACACACCATCTCAGGGTTATACTGTAGCACACCTTTAGATTGATTAAGACAGCAAAACCTTGTCTTTAATAAAGAAAGGGTTCGCTTGATGACTTTCCAAGTAGAGGAATGCGCTTCATTATAGTTCTGTTCTGCTTGGGTCCGGAGATTGGCAATGGGAGTCATGAGCCAAGGTTTAATATTGTAGCTTGCATCACCTAAGCAAAACATAGATAAGACATATTTGTACACAACAAATAATCCAGACAATTCAACACAGAATCTCAAAATATAAGTTTCTGTCAATATTCTTTGGTCCATACAGGAAAAATTTACTTTGTCTTTTCCAAACAAACACATAAATACCTTTCTAGATACACATGGACACAGGAGAACCTGCAATGCAGGGCTCCAGACAAAACCTTAGCCTAAGGAGACATATTGTAACCATCCATTTCGCACTTCAGTTTGAAACAAGTTTTTTAGGTTTTTTTTTATTTTTTTTTAATATTGCGCATTCACAAATATTGACATGTTTTTGAAGGAAGAGGCATTATTTTTGGGTTACAGGCACCAATGGCACCTAAACTCAAAAAGACAGTTGGCAAAAAAATTGTCTACCATTTTAGCCACAATCTGGAGCCCTGTAATGACAGTTTTAATAATATTATTATTTATCAAATATTATAAACAGATTGTATATTTACCCAATAAAATGCCATCTGGGATATGTTTACCTTTGAAGATCTTGTATATCGAGGATTCAGATAAGATATAAGAATTCTGAAAGGAACCAGGGAATTTCGCAAAAACAATCCAGATAATGCCGGACGTATCACAAATCACCTGCATGTTGATGGAATGTGATTTCTTATGACCGATATACAGGTCAGCATCTTGGGAAGGTGCTCGGATTGCCTGGGGAAGCCAGCAATGTCAGAAAATTATTTTTGTATTTTAAGCTGCTGCTGAGAGGTCAAAGGAAGGGAAATATAATCAGTCACCTTCTTGACCAAAGCATCAGTGACCTGACATACTGCCCTGGAGATGGCAGATTGACTTAGTCCTAGTCGGTCACCACTAAGCCTTTGAAATGACCTGTTGGCATAAAAGGATAACGCTCCCAAGAGGTTTAAATGGTGCAGTACAGCGTGGCACCTGCGGGTGCGACTCTCCAAATCCCCCTTTAAAATGTCACCAAGTTCCAGAATGGCTGCTCTGTCAAGGCGAAATCTCTTTAGCATTTCCTGGTCTGACACATCCAGGAAATTTGTCCTCTGCTTGAACACTCTCGGCCTGCGAAGCCAGCGGCGGGTGGCTTCTTGGCGCACAAGTGGTCTTGCAGTGTCCTCCATTCCTTCCTCCACCCCCTCCTTGTTCTTCTATTATTAAATTAAGTTGTACTGCAACAAGCTGAGTTGCAGCTGAAAGAATTGACATAATGAACCTCAAGCAACTTAGCTTCCACCAAATCGTATTTATTCAGAAAGTCATTTTTTTCCAACTCATTAAATTACTGCAATACTTCACATGTATAATAGTGGGCACCGTCAGCCATTTAGTTACTGGGGAATCGTGTTAGTCTTTGTAAAATAGCACAACGTTGATATAGTACTAGTTTTCCTGTTTACTGTACATCTAACCACATTAGGAAAGCAACTGCGCTCGACTCAAAACAAGACTTTTTAGGGAAAAGTCAATTTCTACCCCCTGAATGGAATTATTAAAACTAGTGTTAAACCTGGAATCAACCAAAGATGGTTATTGTTTTATTCAGTAATGATGTGTAGCTATTATACATCAATGGTTTAAAAAAAGAAATACATGAAAACACTTCAAACATTAAACTTGAAACTCAGAACCAATTACAGTACATTGCCCCCCCCCCCCCCCCCCCCCCGCCCCCCCCCCCCCCCCCCCCCCCCCCCCCCCCCCCCCCCCCCCCCCCCCCCCCCCCCTCAAAAACAAACAAATAAATAAATACAGGCTGGCAACAACAACTCAAGCAATAAACTGGATACAGGGCATCCTTTTAAAATGCCCAAAATATATCGGGATTGTACACTGCATATTAAGACAATGCAATTTAAACTAAGAAAAAAACAAACTTTAAACAATTCATAAGGACAACAACTTAATGTACAGATAACATTTGTAAGACACTAAACAAATACAACTCAAGAAGGCAAACACTTCAACTAATGGGTTCGTGAATGTTGTAATAAATCACAAAATGATACTCCAAATAACTTCAACTAAAAATTAAAGTTACAATTACCTGCATCAAACCAAACAACCACACACAAGCGGTCTTCTATTTTCAAACAACGTCTCTAAACGTGGCTACATAATTGTCTTATTGGCTGTGTTGACTCATGTGACATTTACGATCAAACCACAGAAAATAAAAGATTTTCCTTTGCCTTCTGCTCGGCCCTCTGGTGGCAAGGAAGACTAATTACGGTGAAACTAATTTTCTTAGCCCAGCTCAACCCGGATGCTGTTCAGATGTTCATATAAAAAAGAATTACATTTTTTGCATATAACATTTTTTTAATAAAGGCAAAACATTGATTTTAAAATTAATCAAATAAATAACTGAGGAGATTAATTTAGGGGATCATATATGCACCTTTGTCGTCTTCTGTTTAGATCTGTAGGATAAGCAGTTTGTTTTAAGTTTTACTTAAACAATTCTCAAAATTAGCATGGCAAATGCACTTTAAATATGGCTCGTTGTAGAATATATTTACTGTAGCAATATATTTACATATTATATCCTTTTTCTATATTGTACAACATACATTTTAAAACAGTAGAATCTTTGATAATCTAAAATATATTTGTAATTGATTAAATAAAGCTATACTAGCAATACCGCTGACTGAATGACAGTGCTATTGAGATATATGGCCAGTATGTCATTTTGTAGTATCACCTATAATTTTTGTTAACTTTGCCAGCATGGTGCCCAGTTTACTGTGGGAAAAAGATTTGAACCCGTACATTCAGACGGTGTATATCCTTATTTATCTGTACTCCATCATATTACATTTTATGCTGCATTTACTTCATTAGACACGCATGCTGCTATTAAGGAAATGTTTTGAAAAGCAGATTTAGCTGTCTTGACCAATCTTACTGTGAGCTGCCAAACACAGTACCCTAGACAGTATATGTCTCAACTGCAGTGTATGTCTCAGCTGCATATTTTACTTTACATAAGACTGCAGTGTCTTGTAGGATTGAAGATGCCTGCTTATAAAGGACGAGCGAGCAGATTCTCAAATAGTTACTGGCAGGCTGCTTGTGTGAGCTCCCACTTTAGCTCTACCACCTTGAGTCAATTGATTTATTTAGTATTGTCAAGTTTTGGCAGAACTTCACAGGCTCCCTTAGTAACCCACATCTGGATCTACAACCCCTTACTAGAACCCTCTCAAAATACACCAAAACAAACCTCCTAAAATCTACAGTTTAAAGAAACCCCCTAATATTTTGCCAAATCAATTATCAATAAATATAAACACACCATGCTGAAGTGTAGCATTCTAAAGTAAAGGTGCTTTATCATGGGAATATTTTTGTTTTGTTTTTGTTTTCTAGTTGCCCACTGTATGACTAGCAACAGACCTGCTTATTTACTTACACTTAAAAAAAAAGAAAACGTTACTATGAATTATTCTAGAAATGGTTTTATCAGTAGAATTTGATGCAGTTAATATCTCTTGAACAACTGGCTACTGTAAAGCCGTACAGTACTGTACAGTTCAAGCTGCTACATGCACCAGAATGAAATGCCATCTGCTGGGATTCACCTAAAAAAAAACACACACAAAAACCAAATGCATTGTATAGTAATAGACAGAGCCATCTTAGATAGTGTTATTTAGAATCATGGGCCATACTAGGAGTAATGGGAGTGATAATTGACATGTGACAGTCTGGGTCTAGGTATGCAATATACTGTAATTAGGTTCTGAGTTTCAAGTTTAATGTTTGACTGTTTTCATGTATTTATTTTTAAAATCATTGATGTATAATAGCTACACATAATTACTGAATAAAACCATCAGGTTAACAACCATTTTCGGTTGATTCCAGGTTTAACACTAGTTTTAATAATTCCATTCAGGGGTAGAAATTGGCTTAGTCAGGTTTAAACCTAAAATAAGAATCCTTTTGATTTCCCTGAATTCGTTTTTTTTTTTTCAAGTCTTTGCCTGACTGGTTTGAATCGAGCGCAGGTGAATCATGACAGAGAATAATTTCCAATGTTTGTTCAGCTCGTATTTGAAATGGATTCTGGTGATCCCAGCACAGCTACAGCACTAGGGGACATGTGTCCTCATCTCAACCAGTGCTAATGAGTAGTTCGACTGGCAGCCTTACAGAGAGCCTAGGAATTGGATAGAATAGTTAGGCCTTTGAATTACTGATACAATCCCTGGAGGAAGGTCTCTCCCGGGCAGGAATAAGACAGATTGCTGCATGGAGAGCCACAGGGAATTTGCAATAGCAGCTGTCTGTCGGATGTATTCAAATCTACATACACCCCCCCCCCCCCCCCCCCCATTTAAAAAAAAAAAAGAAAAAATCACAGTTAGGTGCTAATTATTATGAAAATGGATTAAAACAAGAAAAAACTGCTTTCTTTGTAGGTGTTTTACGAAATTTTGAATTACTATATTACATTTATGCTGAGAAGGTTTTAAAAGAAATACAAGGTATAGTTATATTTACAAAGCACTTACCCCCTAGCTGAGTGTGCACCTCTTTTTGTAAAATAAATAATGAAATAAACTGCTGATGTTATAGAACTAACAAGAAATGTACCTTAATTGTTGCTTGCTAGTTGTATGTTATTTATTTGAAGCCTTTTAGCACCAAAACTGGTGGTGAATTAACACAGTGGCAAATGCTTTGTGAATATGGCCTGCTATCTGGTACAACACTAAGTGAAAAATCTCAGTTTGCAAGCTGTGCTTTTAGATAGTGTTGCACTTTCTTGGTCTTCATTAACTATTCATCTGATTCCCCAATTGGCTGGCATGTATTCATCCAGTAACATGCTTTGACCCGGAAGACACTACGGGGCTGAAATGACCCAGGAAGTGCAAGAGAAATAGATGTTCCGAGAGTTTTGAAAGAGTCATTCTGTATCCTGGTGTAGTTCCATTTAAAAAGAAAAAAAAAATTGTTATAACATATGTTTCTTTCAAAATTGCACATTTGAGACCTATTGATAGTAACTATTAGCAATGCAAAACAGAGCAGATTTACGGAATAGCTTGTGGTACGATATAATAGCATAGCTAAGAGACAGGATATTACAGTTTAAGCATTTTTTGCTCAGTTTTATTTACAACAAAAGCGTTAAACAAACAAAATATACAAGGCAAACAGAAAACCAGAGCTTTTGGTATCTGTTCTGTGCCATTAATGTGTTCTAAACAGGATAAAAGGAATTGGCTCCTTTTATTCATGTGGTCTACTTAAATTGGCAAACCCAATTTGAGCCTTACCTCATGTTGAACATGGATGAGATTTTAACCCCATCCCTGCCAAATTAAATTAAAATACATCAACGTGTATTTACAAATACACATCACACTATGGGGGTGTCACAAAGATGGCTGCAGTGGGTGACGTCTGACCAGAAACCCAGGAACCAGGAAATAAACAACAGAGGTGGAGTTTGGTGAAGCTGAGTGAATGGTCCTTCTCAGCATTTAATAATGAACAGACAAACAGAAAATAAAAGGTTGTATGACAAACAAGACACAGGACACGGCACTCGTAGCCAAAACAAAAAAAAAGACAAACGAAATGGACTATATAGACAAAACACAGCGAGCTTCTATTATTATATCTATTACAATTACCTCCATCTCCAATCCTGTTCTCCACTCACCGAACACACAACCCCGAGTGAGTGCAAACATGTTGCTTTTATGCAGCTGTACTGAGACTCGATTGCTAACACTATGTAATACAATTTTTGTTCCTGGTTAGTAAGTGTTATTTCCTAATTGCTTATGCCTCAAAAGTATAGAAAATGGCTATAATTCCCCACAAACTTTGTTTTTGTGACCAGGACAGTGATATTTCAAAATATCACTATTTCCAATGGGAAAACGGGCAAGTGTGTGTCTTTTCATTCACATAAAGTCAGAAAAAAACAACATATGAATCCAAATTAACATGTATTTATACTAAAGTAATACAAAAATGACTACAAAATATTTAGAAGTGAGTAGTTTTTCGAGATTTACGATTATACTGTATTTACATACTGTATTACTGTATTACTTTAGTATAAATACATGTTAATTTGGATTCATATGTTTTTTTTCTGACTTTATGTGAACGAAAAGACACAAATTTGCCCGTTTTCCCATTGGAAATAGTGATATTTTGAAATATCACTGTCCTCGTCACAAAAGCAAAGTTTGTGGGGAATAATAGCCATTTTCTATACTTTTGAGGCATAAGCAATTAGGAAATAACACTTACTACCCAGGAACAAAAAAAAATAAAAAATTTGTTACACGGTGTAATCAGTCATTCAATTTGAGTCATGGTACAACTGCACATGAATTAATAAAGTGCAATTCCCCTTGTTCACATATTATTACATTTTACTTGCAAGTGAAGTGCTGTGCAATCCTCGTGCCTAAATATATACATTTTAAACACGCATGTTACACAGACCCGTTTATATCCTGTGTACCAATAACTATACAACAACATTAACACACAACATACAACACAAAATACACACAGGGGCGGGGCACTTTGCCACAGGGGGTGATGTAAGTATAGGCACGGCGCAAATAATTGCAGATGCAAAATTAAATTTGCATTGCGGCCAGGCAATTACTTTGCACTTCACCCTATGTTATGATAATGACGGTCTCAAAGAGTGCATCTGTCTATTTAGTGGCCTCATATACAGAGTTAGCAGTACAGTGAGCAGTAGTCGTTGTGTGCGGAACACAAAAATAGAGAGCAAAAAAATAAAAAAGTCAGAGGAAGGACAGCAAAGTCCTCTTGGAAAGAGGTTAAAAAAAGTTTTTTGAGAATGGGCTGAGAGTCCTTACTGCTGAGGCCACTCAGTATGAGAGGAGTTTGGAAAAGCCTCAGCCAACATCAATTATGTGAGTAGCTATAGGAAATTATATGTATTGGGCTGCCCTTTTCAGAAATGTGCCTAGTACTCTGGAAAAGGTGGATTGGGATATCCTTCCAGACATTCCAACTGTGGTCAGAAAGGAACTAGATGCTATGCCATGCAGAGAACACAGCACTTTCACATGTGCAGGGATAGTGGTCCCTAGATTGACGCGGGGATCTAGCTCATCTAGTTCAATTCAGCTATTAGGTCTAGGATGACCTGCAGAATGAGACGAATATGAATATGATTGAATATACAGGGTCTTCTTTGTCTTGCCCTTCACTTCCGAACGGGTTCCCGCCTCTCCTCAACAAGAGTCAAGTGTCGCCACATCGGACGTGTACCAAAGCAGCCATCCTAAAGCCAATGACAGGTCTCTGCAGGTGTCTGGTTTTATACAGCTCTTAGTTATTCACTTTTACAATGGTTTGCACCGTGTAAGAAGTGTAAAGTTTTTGGAGGGTCAGCAATTGCCCAACTGCAAGGCAAAATCCTTAAATCACGTTATGTTTGTTCCCACTTAGTATCCAGATCCCACCCAATTCCATGCTCTTTTCTTCAATTGAGTGCATTTCAATATCATTTTAATGGATTGATGATGGGAAAGTGCCAATTTGATAGCAGGTGCAGAATGCCAGGTGAACACCATTCTTTACATACGGCGCATTTTTAACAACCGGTAAATATTTATATATATATATATATATATTTATATATATATATATATATGTAATCTCACAGCTAGAGCTATGGTTCCCCAAAGGGAAATGTCCCAATGAGGGTAATGGTTAACAATTAGTCAGATCAAAAGTTAACAATGGAGAATAAAAAGCCAAAACACACTATTGGTAGTTACTTATCTTCAGAAAGCCCAGATCATATTTTGTATTTTTTCAAGACAAATTTGTATCTACAGGGTGATTAGACGGTAAGTTTACCACATCAACGCACCCTATCTCATGTGTAAACTTACTTTCCAGTCACCCTGTATATTAAGTGCTAACGTCTAGTCTGAAAACTAATTGTTTATAATTTTTTTTATTAATTTTGATATCAGAAAACATCTGGAAACAATATACATTATATTTCAATTGATATATTTGTGCAGTTCCATTGGATTGATGTACATTTCTTTGCAAAAGTCCTCATTAAGTAATGAGATGTAATCTCATCTCTCATGGGGTGACACCATATGCTCTCCCTAAAGCTAAAAAGCACCACTTAGCTAAGAAGTTTTAAAACAGACCTCTTAGAAATAATCCTCTAACTGATCTACTGTAAACTGTAAACTGATGAGGGCATCTAACTGTAGCTGATGACCATCTGTGGCCAATAATAATGTCTAATTTAATCAAAGAGAGTCTTATTTCTAAAATGCATTTGAATAGACAAACAAGACCATCAAAGTGAATTTTTGATTGTACATCAGTAATCATCGCCATGCCTTCAGCGTTGCATGATTTACAACATTAATCATTGCGTGTATAAATGTTTTATTATTCATTACTGAGGGGAGTCGTGCAAAAACTTGATCATCTATCATTTATTTTCTTTATAGAACCTGGCAGCCTTGCTTCCTATTAAACAAACATAATAATACCAGATGGACAGGGCTCCTCTTGTCCACTCACACACCCTGCTGACTATTGCCAGCTGGCCCCAACATTAGCTCCTTTCTCTTCACTGGGCTTCTGTAAGGGGGTGCCCGTTTAATCCACAGCCTACCCCCAAAGCCCTTTGTCCCTTTTTGAGGCACCTCTGGAGGACGGCCTTGGCAACAGCGTAAGCCCCAGGCTTACTGCTGGTGTCGGTTGCGAGGGGCCTTCCAGCAGTGGCACTGTCAGCTCTAGACACGCAGTAACGCTGCTGGCGGGAGTGTGACTGGCTTCCACCGCTCTCCTGTCAGCAGCGTTTACAAGTGCAGGGCCTCAGCCCCACCACAGCCTCATTTTTATTTCATTTTGTAAATAAAGAAATAGTACCATGCCAGGGAAAAAAACACAGCCTGCATGCTTGTAAATAGTAAAGATTAGAGTACTATTAGCTTTATTTTAGGAATACATTGTCTATGTTCAACGGTAGTATGCTAAACAAAACTGCTTACAACTTGAACAGTTTCATGAATATCACATTTATTTTATTCATTAAAAAAAAAAAAAAAAAAAAAAAACTAAACAAAACAAAAATATTACTGTGACTATATAAAAGTCCAAACATTGTAGGGTGGGAACCATTTAATATTCCTGGTAAGTGTCTTTGTGCATAATGTTACATCTCAATGAGGCGATATCACACACTTCTAGGAAATATAATTGATCTAATGTTATCTTAAAGCACATTCCTGTTTATCAGTGTTCTGTGTGAGTTTATGAAAGCCTATTCAGAATTCAATTAGGGACCTGTTAACTGGATAAAAAAGGGTTGTGTTATCTTCTGTACTTCATTCATATTCAAATACTATCCTTGGAGGTTTGCCATTGATGATAAACGCTTAAAAATATATATATTTAGTGCAATTGGAATGTTGTCTGCCTTATTATTTATTTACAATAGTCATTCAATACATAGTCCAAAATCAATGTCAATCAGGCATCATGAATCCAGCCCGTAGTTGTAGAATATATTGTCATACTTAAAGAAACTTAAAAGGAAAAATGATCTGACAAACATTTATTATGTTAATTATCTGTACAGTAGCTGTGCAAAGGGTAAATAGCTGGGCGTGAGTCATGTTATCTGACAATGTGTCGACTCCCTGGCAGGTTCATCTGGTTGGAGACAACTCATACACACACTGCCTAAATGTGGTTGCGAGTTCACCTTTTGCTCTTCATATGATTTAAATACACACACAGTTTGGTTGCAAAAGGCAAAATCCTGTTCAGAACAAGTAGCGAGTTGTGTTGGTAATTCCGTTTGGCTACTTAATGCACAGCAACTGTGTGTGTGTGTGTGTGTGTGTATTAAAAAAGCACTTAGGCCTTGTCCACACTATGCCATGTGTGTGTGTATTAAAAAAGCACTTAGGCCTTGTCCACACTATGCCATTAAACTGTATTAGCTGTCTTTAAACTGGCTTAAAAGTAGCTCTGTCTCTGTCCCATGAAAAAAAAAAAAGAAAGATCTTTGAGATTCATTTCGGACTCTGACCTGGTAATTGTGGGCACTCATCTGCCCGGGCAAAACCCGAAATGAAAGATCTCTGTGATTAATTTCAGACTTTTACTGGGAAATCCTCAAATTGCCTAGTTTAAGGGTTTGCTCGTAACATATATACAGGGTGATTAGAAAAGTAAGTTTACCACATCAATGCACCATCACCCTCTGCATATATACTGTATATAACCTTACCAGGTAGTCTACCATTTTACCAGCAGATGGCAACATTTCATGTGAGCTCAGAAAACATTTCATACAGGTATGCCTAATATAAAATATTAGTATCAGGATTGCAGGAACAACGTTTTTATACAAAGTAATGAAAATGTAGTAAATATCTATGAAAACCTTCATATAGAAGATAAAAGACTTCTAGCTGAAACGTTTGTCAAATAGTTTTACTCTACTAGTTTGATTAAAATGTTTCTTTTTATAAAAAATAGAAAAGTCCTGTGACAAGTCACACACACACACACACACACACACACACACACACACACACACATGTGTGTGTAGGATATCCCTTATCTGATGGTTTCATTTTATACAAAAAGCAAATTTTCATAAATGGCTGATCAGTTGGCAGGCACTCCATATTAAAAAATAAATACTGAGTGTACTGGAGAACAGACTTTTCTCCACTTGTGCCCCTCAACATGCTAATTCTTTATGTCAAACTAGTGCCATTCTGTGCAGTTTGCTCATTTTAAGATCATTTTTCCTACTTTTCATATATTTTTTTTAAATGTTAGAGCCATTTTTAAACCATCTTTTATTACTCATTTTAAACCATCTTGTATCACTCATGACATCTGATGCTAAACAAGAAGTATTATTTTTTAAATATTGCTCACTTTAAAAAGGAATGTGTAAGAGAATTGCAAATGATTGAAGCTATTCTGAAACCACTTGCTTAGTGCTGCGTATTTAAAAATATATATTTTAATGGTGGTATAATTGTGAACGGGCCACAAGAAGACAAAGCGAAAGATACTGATAAAAGGTAGAATGTCTAATTATTATGTTGGGGGGGAAAATGATTCAATGCACTCAGTTATTTCAGTAGGTTTCTCTCCGTTTCTTTTGTGTGTACTATGTGCCTGAACTGTGTATATTTGCTAAATTGATGGAATAACCTAGTGACTTGAGGCTATGCCTTTCATTCTGTTTCAGCTGAATATCTCCATGGATACAGGGCATAAACATTATAAGATCATTCAAAATCTCATTTTTTATCATAAGTGGTGACATTTCTTTCCAATCATCCCTTTAAATCTGTATGCTTTTCAATACTGTTCCATACACACAAATGCATTCAGCTTTAATAAATTAAAAATAATTGTGCATACAGTAGTGTAGTAGGGATGATACCCAAATGCAAAATGATCCTTCAACATCTACACGGCCAACATGGCAGGTTTTAATGAATCCCTACAAATCCTTGTGGCTTGGAAGCAATTCCGTGATGAAATTAAGAGCTGACGCAGGTGGTATTCAGACTGTAGTTTTCCACCCACTGTGTGCCCCCTGGTTAATGAGTGAATTATTCAGAACAGCAGCACTCATCTCCTGAACTACATGTTAAAGTTTTACTTGTCTAATGCTGTCAACATTTCATAAAAAGGTCAGGAATCCCATAAGATACTGCTGTCTTCCCAAGTCCAAAACTGTCAGTGGCCATTAAATTAACTTTACACTAAGGCTAATCTTTAAGGGTCTATTTTGACACCTATGTGAATTCACCCAAAATGAATGTTAGAAAATCTGTAACGACAGACTACCTGTTACATAGACATTATATATAGGTAAGACCATAAAAAAAATATTAATTTGAAGTTAGTTGCACTTTAAGTTTGTCAGTAATTTTGACAAATGACAACCTTACAGTATAGGTCATACATAAATTAAACAGCCCAAGCATACTGAATACTGGGAGTGGTTTAACTGGTATGCTGTTTTGATTGGAGTTATTTTTCCCGGACTCCACTAGCAGACAGTCTGCAATTTTTAACGTATTTATCATAAACCTCTTTCCAGGTCATTAGTGTATGTATTCTTTTAGTAGCAGAAACCACTTGAGAGTTAGAACATAAGAACCTAAGAAAGTTTACAAATGAGAGGAGGCCATTCGACCCATCTTGCTCATTTGGCCATTAGTAGCTTAATGATCCCAGAATCTCATCAAGCAGCTTCTTGAAGAATCCCAGGGTGTCAGCTTCAACAACATTACAGGGAAGTTGGTTCCAGACTCCCACAATTCAAAATAATAAAATGTCTCCTATTTTCTGTTCTGAATGCCCCTTTATCTAATCTCCATTTGTGACACCTAGTTCTTGTTGTTTTTTTTTTTCAGGTCGAAAAGTCCTCTGCGTCGACACTGTCAATACCTTTTAGAATTTTTTGAATGCTTGAATCAGATCATAGCATAGTCTTCTTTATTCAAGACTGAATAGGTTCAATTTTTTTTTGCCTGTCTGCATATGACATGCTTTGAAACTCGGAATAATTCTGGTTGCTCTTCTTTGCACTCTTTCTAGAGCAGCAATATTCCTTTTTGTAGCAAGGTGACCCGAGAAAACACTTTTCACTATATAACATATAGCATTTTGTTGGCCTTTTTTTATAGCTTCCCCACATTGTCTAGATGAAGACATTTCTGAGTCAGCATAAACTACTAGATCTTTTTCATAGGTTCCTTCTTCAATTTCAGTATCTCCATTGTGGTATTTATAATGTACATTTGTATTGCCTGTGTGCAGTACCTTACACTTTTCTATATTAAATGTCATTTGCCATGTGCTGTGATAGACATCCAAAATTGCATTCCTGTTTTTGATAATCTTTAGGTAAATTGCAACAAACTAAAAGTATGCAAAGCTGACATTTTCAACACTTTTAAATGATTAAATTAAATTATTAAATAATTAAGATTTACTTTAGGGTTCTAGAAAAATTGGGTGTAAACGTAATATTGTGGGTGAAATTACGTAGCTCACAGTTACTCATATCTGCAACTTCTTTCAACGTTTTCTACCTATTACAATGCGATTGCTTAATGCTTTATTTTTGTTTGTCAGCATGTTTCAAATGACTTAAAGTGATACAATGGGTATATCGGTATTCATTTTTATACACATTCTGTGTTAACTGAGTTCAACTGGGTAACTATAAGGTGAGCAGGGAGGGGATAATAAAGCTATCTGGCCGGGGGATCTCAAGCACAATAGACAGAAAACAAAGCTGATGTACGTGTAAGTAAGCTGGGCTGAGTTGAGTGGGGGACGGAGGGGGGTGATGGTGCGACGCCAGTTGTGGGCTAGTCAATGTAACACAGAGGATGAAAGGTGCCCACTTGAAGACCCCAGAGATGTACCTTACGTTGCTCAATCCAGACGGTTGTCATGCTGATGCACTGGGGAGACTGCACTGGGTTGATCCCCGGAGTCAGTATCACAGCCATTGTGTGTGTTGATGCGCTGGGGAGGCAAAATAAGCTGATCCCTGGAGCCAGCGTTACACTTCAACCATCAACACCAGACAGAAGGATATCTACATCATCAGATGGAAAGAAACGCAAATGGATGGAGATGCAAAACGATCACATTAGTTTACTGTAAAGATCTTAGTTGGTGCTTATCTTGGCGAGATCATGAAGTTTTAACATCTACTCTCATGTAATGGAAATCATCAGTGTTGTACACCCCTAAATTGATTGCAGGTGAAGAGGTAGGACTGGAACAGATATTATATGTACATTGCCCACAATCCACACTTATTGTAACTGTCTCCCAAATGCACCAATTCAGTCCACAAGGAACATCAGTCCAGGAGGCCCAGAGATGCCACTGAACCTGAATGTGATTCAGGAACACTATACATTATTACCCCCTTCTCTGGTACATGTTAAAGTTAAACTCTCCAGAGTAAGTCCAGGAGCAGCAGCCTAGCTGCATGTGTTACCTCAAATAGCCACCTCTGATTCACGAAGCCAGTGGAACTACTGTAATGGTTCTATATAGGCTTAATGGACAAATGGATACCAGATAACTTTAAAGAACTAAACCATGGAAACATGCACAGCACATTTGGTTAATTCTCATTAAATTCTCAAGGTCTCATCCAAATGAGTGAGGTTTGAAAAAATGTCAGTGAGATTTGGGAATGCTCATTTAAAGTAATTTCCTTCCTTTTAGAAGTGAGATTTCAAATATGCCGTCAAAAAAGCTCCCAAAATGTTTGTCTCACACCAAAATGGACGAGACATGATATGTGTGCTACTAAAACATCATTAATGAAAAAGTTATGTTCCACTCTGTCTGTCTGTCTGTCTGTCCAAGTGTATATTTGGATTTTTGTGTATAGTTCACAAAGAGGTAAGGGCCTTCACGTCTACCGATAGGACCTTTTGGGCTATGACCTGTCAACCATTTGAAGGTAAAAAGCTGTTCAAATGCATCCCCATACAGTAAAATAAGTCGATTTTTGGCATTTTTTCAACCACAAATCTTTAAAGACCTTGAACAGCCAACTCACGATCGATGACTCGGAGCTCCACCCAGTTCAATCGACCTGCTCCTATGAACGATTAGACCAGCCTACTTGACTAACATGGAAAGACAGAGACACTGCAAAGTCGAGTCGCTGGGGCATTACGGAGAGGAATTTAATGGAAAAGAATACACAGAAGGTAAGGTAAGTGAAGTAAGAAAACACATTAGTGCTTAATGAAGTCTAACCGATACAACCTTTCTTTTCTGAGTTGAAACTAAACTTCTGAGTTGTTTCGCAAGTTTTTAACTCTTGATTATGTGAATGTTGATCCTGGTATATAAACAAACGTGAACAGCATAAAACAGAACACCCTGTCCGTTAGTTAATAGTTGCGTGTTGACAGTTGTTGCTGTAGTTTGCTGGTACTGTGTAGTGATTAGGATTGGTTATTATTACTTGCTTAACATTTTTCAGATAGCGAACTTCTGAGTCAGTGTTCTGATGCACGTCAACAATCAACACGACTTTGTTTTTAAAATTCCAGTTTAAATCTACACTTTCCCGAACAGCGATTTGCTTTTTGCACTGCGTTTACATTGCACAATGACACGATCATGGCTTTTGAAACTAATTGTTTTGGATCCAAAAAACGAATGCACTGAGTTTTATAAATGGCATGCCAAATTCAGTCGAGCTCGGCGGAATCAGTTATTCTGAATTTATACGATTTAACGATAGTTTGTGTACATAATGTATTTGTTTGTGACAGGTTGAATCTGGAAGATATTAATTGTGTATTTAACTACGCTGTTTAAAGAAAGCCTGACAACTGGATGCACTGGTGATAGTTTAATATAATAATGACATGTTAATAAACACGAGGTCAGTAGTCGCCTTTTTGATATGAATGATTTTGAGCAGACTGTCTGCAAATGAGCTTGTGCAGTGCGTCGACCACCCAGTTAAAATACAGAATTGCAGGGTGAATGCTCCAGACCTTCCTTTACAACAAGGACTTCATATGAATTCAAGTACAAACATAACTGTTTATGTTATAAAGTGTTGCGCTTTACTGTAATACTCCTTGCTTATATGTATTGATTTAGCAATGCGTGATATCTGAAGTAGTGTATTTTCAGTAACATCAAAGTAGAACATTTCTTTAACTGTGGCAATAGGTTTAATAACACACATAGACAGACATCAGGTACTTTATATGTTTTATATGCAAGCCATTTTGTGTACTTATTGCACAGTACATTCATGCATTTATATTTATATCATGTCCTAATTATTTAAACACGTATAATAAGTGCCCCAATAATACCTAAATGACAAGATCGATTGCAAAGTTGCAGAAAAGGCATGGTTCTGTTAAACCTGACAGAAGGTAAAATGGTGGCTAAAATTGGCAAGAAATATTGTAGCAATACGTGCATTTATAATCCCCCGCAGATGATGCATATCCCAGGCCACATTCTTTACCACAAGTTATTGAGAGTCAAAATCTGGAGGCATCTGTCTGACCGACTATGTCGCAAACAGGTCATGATGATTTCCCTTTTCTATCCGTGTCAGGAAATGTTGTGTCAAGATTAGTGATGGTAATTTATTGGGCTGTGAAACCATCAGTTTTAATTTACTATTTTCCTAAATCTTTTCTATTTTCTTTTTGATGTATTATTAAAAATATATTAATGTTTCAATGTTCAGGTAGTAATTACAAATATATGGGAGTGAGTTTGAAGAGCTGGTTTTCTTTATTCTGTCAACTCTTCAGACATTGAAGTTCTTTGAACACAAAAATGACTCATTCTCAGCATATCACATCTAATTGTGCGTGGGAGGAATGAGCTTGTGTGTATTTTCAGGCACAGATCCTTCTATTAAGAGTTGTTTACCCATGTAAGCCTGTGAGTTGTGGGTCCCACATCAGTGGTTCGTTTGGAAGGTATTGTAGCTACAGCAGTGCAGGGGCTGCAGTGGCACTTATTGCTTCTATAGGCAACAATTTTTCGATGATGGTATTCCCCAGAAAAGACTACAACAAATCCACAGAAATTGCAAACGCATAACAGCAAATTATCACGTTATGAATTATTTTGATACTCGGATGGCGCCACCTACAGTACTAACAGTATTAACTTTACAGTCCTCTTTTGGGTCTAAGTTTCCTTGTTGGCACTTCATTTTTCTGTGGAAAAGCTGTTGTCAGGTACTGCAAAGTGACTTTTGAACCATGCTGTTTGTCTGCTTTACAGAAACAAAGTGATGCTTGTGGTTTGAAATACAGTATATGGCTGGTACAGAAAGATAAACTGCAGCCCTTGCTTACCCATACCTCGAGGGCTGCACTGAGGGCCAGTTTGTTATAGTTTGACTTGCATTCACTTTTTAAAGTTTAACTTACAATTTTATAATGCACCTGTTTTCCTTTAAACTGTATGTAATATATAGATCTCACAAGGTTTGCAGTTTTTTTTTTTTTAAACAATCTATTTAGTATGTTGGTTTGTTTTTGTACTCCTCCCAAAGTAATACTTACAAATAATTGAAATAATTGAAGTTGTAGATACTGGAGATTAGCTAGGTGACAAGGGTATAGTGGAGCTGCCACCCCTAGTTATTGAGTTGAAAATCTGGGGAGCTTACCAAAAATATTGATACCCACCTGTTTTTTCTATGCTAAGTGCTCAAATTCACTAGGCTCAACTGTGTTTACACCTGAATTGGTAATGATTTAGTCAAATATAATTTTCCGTTGCTTTAATTCACGTTTTTATAGCAATGTTCTTCACTAATTTTCAGAGGGGGCGACTTTCGCAGCTAAGACATCAGTGTGAGGGCCGCCACACTGCCTTTTTCACGTTTGTATATTGTTGGGGGCCGCACTAAAGTCCCCCAGGGGCTGCCAGTTGCCAGCGGGCCTTGCAATGAAGAACATTATTTTGTAGTAAACAAAATAATTAGTTAGAAATACATGAAATAAAATATTATAAGAAATTGGGTTTTAAAACTAGATTAGATTAAATAATTTTCTTTTTTTTTTTTACATTCATATTTTAGGACCCTGTCCATCTGTATGCCAGTCACGAATTGCACATTTTCACAAGGACCTACATTGTTTCCTTTTATGATATTGATATGTTTAATTTTGTATATCTGTGGCAGGGAATGTATATTACTAAAGTGCATGTTACAGATATGCTAAGTTATAGTACACTATTTGTTACAGTGCATTTCTTACAGCTGGATATACTGTAGCTGTACTGCTAAATGCTTTAAGTTTCTTGCAGCGGTTAGCTGGTTTGAAATTAGTCATTTTAATTATGTTTGAATTGCACAATTAAAATTTTAGTTGACCCCAGCCAGGCCTGATGATATTAAAAGGGGAAAAAAAAAAAAAAAAAATTATATATATATATATATATATATATATATATATATATATATATATATAAACCTCAAATATATCTGAGTAATTAGACTCATGTCAAATACAGTTTCAAAATAAGGATTAATAGCTCAGTTATAATGTTGAAGACATATTTTGAAAGCTTGCTAAAGAAAAATATTCATCATCAGACCCACTTGCTATTGAACCATTACATTCCATTCTGCACTACTTGCTTTAATAGTCAAGGCACAAGGGATACACTACTAATATATTGGGTGCCTGTAGAAATGTTTTCTTTTCTCCGTGCATTATTAGTTACTGTAGGGATTAGTTTCCAGAGTAGTACAGGCTGTCAAATGATTGTTTGTCCTTGCATTAAAAAAATTAAATAAATAATCCTATACAATACTGCAGTAGTATTCACCCAAAACAAAACACTTTATTTATGCCTTCATGTAGTCTTGCCCTTCGTTTTGATCTTGTTCTCCTATTGGCTGAGCAACTAAATGTGACAATTCAATGCTAAATGTACATTAGAACATTATTAGATGAACATAATCTTGCACCACAGTTCAGTACCCAAGAGGAGCATTAATTTGGATATGTGAAACTTTGTATAATTTTTTTTTTTTTTGTATCTTTAAAATATAGTTCTATTTATTCTATAAATCTACTGACCTGTTGCTTCCATCCGCTAGGTAGGTTTTTAAAGAACAAGTAACAACAAAAAGGTATTTATTCTATTATTAGACAGTGAATCAATAATAGGGTCTGGATTAGACGAGTTTTACTGTACTAGACTTGTTGAAACACATCAAATTGCATGCAGTACTGTACCTGGGTCATTCACTTGATGTGTTTGGGGTAAAAGCATGCCAGTCATTGGAAGTACAGTGCTGTACAGTAGCTGGATGGGTAATGATAGTAAAGTAATTTAAAGGGTGGATATAACTTCAATTTAATGAAAAAAGTGAAGTAACCTAAGTATACAGTAATAATAGAAATGGCCAACGTATGACAAACTACCAGAAAGTGTTGGACACAAGTACTTAAGCATGTTTGTTTTGACGCTGATGCTTTTAAAATGCTTTATTTATTTGCAAAATTAATTTGTAGAAACTGGCATGTAATATTTAGAGCAATACTATCATCTAACTAGTGAATTGCTTGCACAATGAAACAGTTTCATAATTGAAGGACTGCACATTCAAGAAGAATACATTGAAAAGGTCATTTTATAACCTTTCCAAAAATTGGTTTAGATTCTAAGATTGGACAATAGTTGATCTTGTAGGCTGCATTAAAGTCATGTTGTCAGTTTTGCTGCTCTGGATATGAAGTTGGAAATCAATTGCTTGGACTGCCACGCTAGCAATGGATCATACAGTTCCAAGACACACAGACATACAGTACTTTACAAGTAATTCCAAGTTTGAAAAAACAGTAAAATGGACTTGAGAGAGAGCTACAGTATATAGTGAATGGAAGTGCATGACAGGTACAGTTATTTATTTTTTTTAAATTATTTATGTAGGAACCCTCTAAACATCTTTTCATGAAAACAAATTATTTGGAACTCTGTAAAATGTTTTGTGTCCAGAGGCTCAAAACTGACATGTACAGGTTTTAATGCAGCCCTTACAATCTGTTTCTGCTAATGTTCTCAGATGACCTTTTGAATATATTCTTCTTAAGTGTACATTTTTTAAATTACAAAACATTTTCATTGGTCAAGTACTACAGTAGATAGATGATTTTATTACTCTAAAAATTCTGTGCCAGTTTCTGGAAATTAATTTGGCAAAAAAAAACAAACAAAAAAAAACCTCAAACAAATAACCAGAAGCATTTTGAATTGATGTCAGAACAAATGCCTGCGTGTCACTGCTGGACAGCTTGCCTGGTCGTGTATTGATGTATTGATCGTGAACCCTGTATTTAGGATCATGGTAAGAAGTGATTTGGTTACCAGCCTGTGACTGCAGTATTTGAGTTCCTGAAGCCCACATTTATTACATTTGTCTTGACAGACAGGTCCTAGTGGATTAATGAATAAACCAGTCCCAAAGGCTAGGATAGATGCTGCTTGATGAGTCTATTTATAAAAAGGCTTGTTTTGCATTTTCAGAACATGCGGCACTGCATTTTGAGTATCATTGTTTAAACAAATTATTAGCGTGGTACTTTAGAGCACCTTTATTTTCTGCGTGGGATTTCAGAGTCCAATAGCTGAAGCCCCAGGAAGTTGTTAAAACAATTACGGGCTCTTGACTGTTAGTGCATGGAACGGTTACCATAGTATCCTCTGCACCCTAGCCTTATGTGCTGATGTCAGTGTGCATGCTAGGCTAATTCAAAGCATCTCTTCACCAATGAGTCACTCCAAGCTGAAGATCAGAAGTCTCTTCTCTGTTCTTTAACTGTGTTTCAGAGGCAGAATGTGAGCAGGTAAGCAGCTTGTGGAATAATTATGTGTGTTTACTGCTTGACAGTCCTTTAGTCTGCTTCTCAGTGTTGACAGGTGCATAATGTGATTTACAAGCAAAAATACTTGTGTCAGCAATTACCTTGTTTGTATAAATTTATATATATATATATATAACAGTGTTCGCAGCAATATGATGTGAAGTATATGTGGTCTAAAATATCTTAACTATGAGTAAGAGATATATTTAAAGTTATTGAAGTTAAAGCTTTGAGGTGATTTGTAATCTATACATTAGTTAGTTTTACCTTGGCAGCAGGTGCTTGATATGTGGGTTTGCAGTACAAGACTAGTTTGGCTGTCTACATTCATCACATTAGATTTGTAGAGGAAGCATCTTAGCAGCTGATTGAACAAGGAGGCTTCCTGGAAAAATTGATTTGCACAATTGATTGATGTTTGTGTGTAAGAGGCACAGAAGATGGATTGGAAATCCTCCATTTAGGTGTATTGTGTTTGTGTGTTTTATGCCTTTTTAAATGAAATATCTTCATATACTGTGTGTGGGAGGCTAGAGCACTAACAGAGCATATGGCAGCTGCATATTTTTAAAATGTAAATAGTCTATAGCATCCATTTCATTTAAAAAAAAAAAAAAAAAAAAAGTTAGTAATTATTGCTTCTTTTTCTTTCGAACATAAGTGAAACACAATGGGCTTATGTGAGCGATAATAAATGGAACGGCAGTGGATACAGTACTTTGTATAAATGTAGTCTGCATGTAGAGTATTATGTTGGGCTCCACAATGTCTTGTTTAATAAGTACAATACAGTTATGTTTTAAGCTACATTATTTCATTTTATCAGCTCTTTATATCTACCCAATTTTTTTTTTATGATTTGTCAACACAGCTACTGTAGCATTAACGATAGATATCCTGAATGTTAACTTGTACCTTTCATGAAATATTGCATACCTGTTTGTTTTCTTATTTGTTCTCTAGACCTGGTAAAGACACGTCGAAGCTTTTGCACATTGTTATATGAACAAATAAGCTAGGGGCGTCGGGCATAAACAGGTTCCATTTATTCACCTCAAGGCTGCTGTAACAGGGCCAACCTCGCAAATTGTTGCTGTGTGTCAAAGGTCTCAGGGGGATTGTAGGATCATACTGTGTTTTGTTTTAAAGAAACCAGAGGGAAAACTGCATTTAGAACAAAGCTGTCCAAGCAATGGAAGCTGAAATTAAAAGAACGTTCTTTGCTATTTTCATTATGGCACTACATATGATTTTAGACAGGGTACTGAATTAAAAAAAAAAAAAAAAAAAAAAAAATTAATGACACTGTTAAATGTAAAACAATAATACATCCTACAAAATCCTTAACATATGCTGCTCCTGGCAAAATCCCCATTATTTTTTATTTATTAATTAATTTATTTATTTTTGGCTAATGTCATCTAGTTTTTGTGTCAAGTTCCACATGATTCATCATGACCGAAAACAGAGAGCTTTAACACTTCCTGGATACGTGATGACGCACTTCATTGTAGCCAGTTTGGCTGCATCGAGTATGAGATACACACCTGAGCAGATAGCCGCGAGCAGGAGAGTTATCTCACATTGTCACTACTGTGACTCTCCAGTCTTTTCATATGTGGGCATAATATAAACTGAAGTTCAGGCAGCTTTAGCCTAGCCATTAAAGTATTCATTAAAAAAAAAACAAAGAACCCTAGTTATCTGTGACTGTAGTTCGGAACTATATGTGAACATTGAGTGAATGGAACTAGAAAAAAGGGAATGCATGTGCTGTATGGCTTATTTCAGTAACGATAATGATCACATAATATAAAATGTGAAGCATATTAGAACTAATTCAGAACTGTCCCTGTTGAAGAGGTTTTAACCCTCATACTTGCGTACAATTACCGCCTATTAAAAAGCTACAGTAGAACTCATGTACAGTATTTGTTGCAAATTCCAAGCCTTGTTCTACAATAGTTCTGCAGTCATCCAAATACAAAACAAAGAAATTAGGGTTAATAATAACTGATACTCTCTGTAAAAGATATGATTTAAGTATCTGAATCTTCAGTTATTCAGTCTCCATGTAAAAACACTACAGGGGCCTAATTAAAACGGCAGGAGACTGAGCCTTTCCCTGTCGGATAGATACTGTGTGGGTGGGTGGTATATATATATATATATATATATATATATATGTTATTAAAATGTTTTTTTTTTTTTCATACTGCAGCAGCAGTGCACCCACAGTACCTCTGACTTTGAGATTCCAACTGAGCCAGTTCATTAATTGTTGTTTTTTGGGGGAGCGTGGGGGGGTTGATGTTCTCCCTGAAGTCTTGTGTGTTTGGTGTGAAAATAAATCTTGCTTAACTGTAAAGAAATTAAAATGGGCATGTGCACTGTAGATGAAATAAAGACTTTTGCACTATTTTTTGTCTCCAAGAGTGCTTTGAAAGGATCAACATTCTCTAAGCAGTGGGCATTCTGTGTACTCAATTAATGGTTATTTACATCGAAATGATGCTGCTTTTGGTCATTTTAAATACTTTTATATTTAAATACTATATTTTATATACTGTATTAAAAGGGGCACAAAAGGATCTCCGGTCTACTCTGCTTACAATACTGTACTGTGTCTAATGCAGCTGTCATGCAGAACTTTATGAATTTGTTCACTAATTCACAAAGGGTAGTGATTCCAGTTTATAAAGCAAACCGTGCCCTGTCTTTTAAACAATTTAATGCCTAGCGCATGTTAGGCAGGATGGCATTTCACACCATGCTAAACAATATCATGGTTACTGTACTGTGTGTTTTAAAATGTTGTCCACAATTAAGATGGCATACAAATACTGTTTCTTGTAATACTTTAATTACAAGATTAACATTGTTGTGTGTTTTGTTTGTTTTTTTTTTAATGTTTTTTTTTGTACTTGCGATGTATTTCCTGTTTCGCTCAAGTAAAAGGAAGTGGGCTGTGTCCAGACTGGAACACTGTGACCTGTACATCGCTTGTGAATGCTGTGCAGATGGTGCTGAAACTGTTTAGAAAAGCACAAGAGCTGATGAAAGCAGTTAAACAGAGGAAAGAAAGCAATGATATGTTGGTATAGTTTTGTTTTACTGCATGGAGAGTAAACGGATTGAGGAAATTGATCATCTAGTAAACCAGGTCAGGGCAGTGCTCCAGAGATGCCGTAAGAAGTAGGTGGATTATATGGTTGTCAGTCATGAACAGGCATGCTGGAGCCATTTACAGTATACTAATTTATACAAGTGTTGAGAGGTTTATAATAGCAGGGAGTAACTTGTTTCATCTGCAGTGTGCTGCAGATCTTCTTTTGGAATCTGTCTTGCTTTCATTCAAATTAATGACAGAATGACTGGGTATATCGCACTGTTGCTAAGCAGATGGGGCTTGTTCTAGTGCAGTAAGGGCAATTCTGTGAATTCAATGTTTAATTTAGGGTTATACATATTATAACTTCCATGCATGGTGTTTGTTATATTAGATTACTCCATGCAAATTCATGAAGTGCTGCGGTTATTTCACACTCACTTGGCCCCAGCAGTGGTTTGCATGTTATTCGGCCCTCCTCAAGCATGGCAGACAGTACTCTATGAACTTTTTTAGACTCCCTAGCAGTGCATCCGTATAATATTCACTGAACTCCATGTGCAAACTGTACAACTAACATGTTCCAAAGCAAAATCTTCTTGCTAGCATCTGGTCTGTCAAACAGATCTGTTTTGAATGGCCAAATTGAATCAAAACGTTACCGCATGCCTTCTCCTGTCTGGCAAGGGCTCATAATCCTACTGCAAACCAGCAATTGTGGAGATCAGTCTTTTGAAAGCAAAATTTTTCTGAATTGTTTTGTCATTCATTTTGAAAAAGGTTCAGTAGCCCTCCGTTTGTCACACATTGATATGAGACTAATA
Source organism: Polyodon spathula (assembly GCF_017654505.1). Lineage (NCBI taxonomy): Eukaryota > Metazoa > Chordata > Actinopteri > Acipenseriformes > Polyodontidae > Polyodon > Polyodon spathula. The sequence continues at coordinate 86,873,922 of NC_054535.1, forward strand.
ATAGCAAGACCAAGGTTTGTTGTGATACAGTTTAATAATCAATAAGTCATCTTTTAATTTAATGTCAATGTCAATAATGTGTTGTTTTTCTTCTTTTTTTAAAAGACCTTGTTGGTAACCTGCTCATAGTCTGCTTGCATCTAGAGCAACAAAGTCACATCACTCCTGACTAAATTGACAATGTTTTAAAGCCTCTGGGCCTTGCTGGCTGTTGCTTCCTTCCTTGGTGGCAGATAAAACTAAAATGTAAAAATAAATAAAATAAAAAGTGCAGTTTTTTTTTTTTTTCATTTGTTGGAGCTAATAAATAAGATTGTCCGATAGAAACACACTGATGGTAAACTGCTTATTGTAATTTTCTTATGTGTTTAAATGATATAGTAAATTACAAGCATAAATCCATACCCTTCTGGTGTTACAAAATGTGTGTTTGTTCATGGCTTGTTTTGTTTGGTGTTTTCTGTCTGCACAGCCACACCCATGTAAAGTGTTTCTACAACTGTAGCAATGAATTGTAATGTGGCTTTACAGTTGAACACAATATGCATCCAGCTTGCTTGCTTTGATGTCTGTGAAACTAAAATGATTTGAATTTCACCTAATGTTCCAGTTTTCTATTTAGTTCATTGCATCAGTTCACACACTTTGGATATATATCATTCATAAAATCCGCACTGTAACATGTCACCATTGTGCTACTTGTTCCTAACAGATCTTATAAGGGGGGGGGGATTAAATAAATAAATAATGCATGCATTTGATCCAATACTGTTCTCTAGAGTTGCACTCTCAGTTTTAATACTGTAAAACTAAATAAGCATGGTTACAGCATTTTCTATCTTTGGCACTGTAAATGTCTCGGAATTTTTCTCTGTAGAATGGATGTAAGCACGAGTGACAGTTACATGATTTTTATTATTGTTATTTTCTTTGTTTCAGAGATTTATTGTAGAAATGTATGTGTGTGTGTGGGGGGGGGGGGGAATACTGTGTTTAATTCTAAGTACTAAGTAACCTTGGTACTGTGTTTTAAATTGGTATTTTCTGTTGATATGTCACAATGGTAGATGTACAGTAAGATAACTGTAGTGAAAAGATTGTTCCTGTTGGTCAGTGTGCCCATTTTATCAGGAACTCTGGAGTAAAAATGTATTGTGTCTTTGGTCAAAGATTATGTTTTGTGCATTTGTGATTACCAGCACTGGCCTCTGATACCAAGCCTAATGCCCATCTCTCAAGATACAGTACATGACAGTGCTTAAGATACTATACAGTAACTGTTGTGCACTGACCCTACAGATATGTATTACAGTACAGTAATATCCACCCAGGTTATGAAGTTGTTGCTGTATGCTTTTAGGACAGATGCAGTGATATCGTTACAATAGGAAGAAAGACAGACATAATCCAGAGCTTTCTTTTTCAAACTGGCTAGTGTCTGATCATTGCACAATACTATATATGGAATGTTTTTTAAATAATTTTAATAGCAAATGATAACTTAACAAATTGAATAGCACTGCATGTTTGCTTACAGTACTTTCCTAATTCTAATTTGAGAAAGCCAATGGATACATTGTATAACACAATCATGTCAAATTCAATAGAAGTGCCACTAATAATCTACTGCCATATATTGTAGAGTATGGATGCCTTGAACAATGCATTCTTAATCAAGTGTACTGTAGTTGGAAGACCAAATGGAGGCTTTTGATTTGGCAGAAACAACTTGAAGCACGACACAAACTGGAGTTAAAACATTATCTTTTTCATAAACATTGCCGTGGCTTTGGTGTCTGACATTTAGTTCTAAAATGCACGTGTGACTAACGTCTAGCAGGCAGTGTACTGTTCAGAACAAATTGTTCCGAATGATAGAATGAAACGTGTCCTCATTGGACAGGAATTCATATTGGCTGTGAAGCATTTCTTGAAACTCCCATGTTTCTCAATGCAAAAAACACTTATAGGGAGAATTCACCATTTGGTCTTAAATACAGAACTGGTACTGTATGTTGTAATGGATTGATGTAGTTGGCGAAAAGGAGGTTAATTAAGGTAAAGGTTAAAGCACAGTATATTTAAAGTGAGCCACATTTTGGCTAAACATGGCCACTACCTTTTTTTTCTTAATGTTTCTCTTGTTGCAGAGTAATACTATATCATTTGTGTGTGTGTCTTTCTGCAAGTACAGTCAAGCCGTAACTAAAATCAACTTCTGAAAGGTACTGTGCGTTAACCCTTGTGTTTTGTTTTTTTGGGGAAGGGTTTTAAAGTGAGCCATGAAGATGAGCTCTTGGTGTACTGTACTTTATTCTGTACCATAAACTCAACCATGTAGTTTCTGTGTTCCAGCGCAGAGAAGTTGGTTTTATTTAATCATTCGTATGACCGTGCCAGCTGCTGTCTTGTGTTTGAGCTCCCTGTCACATATGCTAAAGTGATTTCACAACTGGGGAAAGGGGAGGGAGGGAGGAGGTTTTAGTAACACAATGTCACATCTCTTGAATACGTGCAACAAATGTGTGTGGCTTTGGTCCCATGTCTACATCGCTCCCTCAAGTGGTTGTGATATGTCTAAACCACAGCTATTGTACAGTTACAGTATCGGATCTACAGTAGACATTCAGAGGCTGTACTATAGTTCCCAATTATCCAGTTATCACAGCAATGCACAGTACAGTAATTTATTGCTGTTCATACATTTGTACTGTAAGATGTATTACTGTGGTTCAGAGGTCAATGGTTGTTCTGTACATGGACGTTTGTTTCTCCATTTCAGATCATGCAAGGTGTATAGTACTGTACATGTGTCTGGAGTGGATGTGGGCTCACATATAAAGCCTAGGGTGTAGAAACTTTTGTTCAAAAATGACATGAGCAGGCTGTATAATTTTGTTCTTTCAATATTTGTTGCTTCAGTGCTGTTCTCTTGCCATGCAAAACTGTAAATTACTTTGACTTTGCATGTCCTGTAGGTACTGCTCTTGTAAGGCTTCATTACCTAGAGGCACAGCTTTCTGAATTTGTCATACTGTAGTTTTTCTAAGTGTATGGTAATGATCTGGTGATTTAGCTAATAAATAAGCTGGAAACTAAAGGCTGTTTGATTGTATTGGATTAATGAAATAACTGGAGCAATTCTGTACAGTATTTGTGTGAAATTCAACATCGCACTTGCCTCAGTGGTAAAACATTGGAACAATGTTATTGTGTTACTGTGTCATTGGTCACATAACTTTACATCACAAGGGTACTGTAAGATGTGGTGTCTTGAATGATCTTAAGAATTGGTCCTGCTGTCAGGGTGGGACAGTGGGTCTAGACTTTCAGCTCTGGAAGCCTAGGTTCAAATCCGAAATTCAGGTTTTGTTAAATCACGATGCATGTATATGTATCATTGCACAGAAAGGCAATACTTTGTTTGTTGTAAAGAGGATTTTTTTTTAATGTCTTAATCTCATTACTGTAATGCATCCAAAGTTTTTTTTTTTTATTTCAGTTCTTAAACATTTATTCATAAAACAATGAATATATATCCCAGAAATAAATATGTATATTTTGCAGAAGTGTTCACTATTTGCAATAATCTGTATTTTGAAAGTACACCTTATAATTATTGCTTTTTTTTTTTTTTTTTTTTTTTGGAGAAAGGCTACATGTATAAAGGGATTTGTCTCATTACTGTAATATTTCTTCAAGTTCTCCAATGATTCCTGGAAGTTTTAAATAAATCAAGTTATCTTCAAGATGGACCCAAGGTGAGTCTTTTTCTTGTAAGTTCACAGTTCACCCTGGTATCCTCTGTGTGTCCCACTTATTGATCTCATGATCATCATTTGTAGAATGCAAGACATAAAAGTGCCTGAGTTTTCAAGGCTGTCTTTTGAAAAACACTATGACTGCCAAGTTTGCAGAATCATGATGGACCTTCTCATTACTGTGTCAGTTATCTTATCAAAAACCCATTGCGGTAATGAGATGTAACATTACAGTAGTGATAACTGTAAGACTCATTGTAAAAAATGATACAATTTATAGCTACTTATAATATCTGCCCTAGAGTAGATTATTGTTGAATTTGTGTTTTGTTTAATTACTTTTTTTATAGTGGGCTATTTCCTTTTATCTATTAAAAATTGTGTGAACAAGGTTACAGAAACGCAGAGAAAAGATCCAATAGAAGTGCTGAGCTTCTAGAGGTGTATAGAAGAAAGGAAAGAGATCCAGAGTAGTGTGGAGCTTCTTTATAAGAAATGAAAGAGATCCAGAGTAGAGCTGAGCTTCTAGAGGTGTATAGAAGAAAGGAACGAGATCCAGAGTCGTGCTGAGCTTCTGTATAAGGAAAGAGATCCAGTGTAGTGCTAAGCTTCTAGAAATGTATAGAAAAAATAGATCCAGAGTAGTGCTGAGATTCTAGAGGAGTATAGAAGAAAGGAAAGAGCGGTAGTTTCAGAATAGGAATATGTTTGGGTAAAAAAATACATATTTAGCATAAATCAAGTGGCTTATCCCTTATGTATAACAGATAAACTACACTAGATCAGCGGGTTGCGGGTGCAGGTCCTGTAGCGGTGGGTCGTAAAAATCGGACCCATGCAGCACTCTGACTTCTATGAAGAGATTTCAATACGTTAAGTGGAGTTATAGTGAAGCATCAATGAAAAAAAGGAGCCTTTGATGGTGTTGGAGGAGCTCTTAAGAATTTGGCTGAGAAAATTGTTGCCCACGGAACAGATATACCAAATGTTGACACACTAATGGAGCAACTCTCACGACATTCTTCAGTTAAGCTTTACAGGTTATCGAAGGGAGTGCCAAACTAGTACTCCCATCCCTTTAAAGCAATACGAAGAACCACGAAGTTTCACAAAGTAAGATAGTTATATCAGTCTGATATAATACATTTTGTAGAACTCCATTTTAGAGCAGGTTTAATTTACAATAATTTGTTGAATATGGCTGTGCTCTGTTTCCGAGTGTTGTCACACAAGTATGGAAATATGAATAGCATTTTAAATAGATCTTCAATTAATTCATTGTTTTTGTGTCCTGTCATCTCAGTCAATTTTGTGACTTCTTCAGGTGGTATGTGAACATTATGAAGTGGATGTAGAGTTGGGATGGAATATATATATATATATATATATATATATATACAACTATATATATATATATATATATATATATATATTAGTACTGTGCAAAAGTTTTAGGCAGGTGTGAAAAAATGCTGTAAAGTAAGAATGCTTTCAAAAATAGACATGTTAATAGATTATATTTATCAATTAACAAAATGCAAAGTGAGTGAACAGAAGAAAAATCTAAATCAAATCCATATTTGGTGTGACCACCCTTTGCCTTCAAAACAGCATCAATTCTTCTAGGTACACTTGCACAAAGTCAGGGATTTTGTAGGCATATAGTCAGGTGTATGATTAAACAATTATACCAAACAGGTGCTAATGATCATCAATTCAATATGTAGGTTGAAACACAATCATTAACTGAAACAGAAACAGCTGTGTAGGAGGAATAAAACTGGGTGAGGAACAGCCAAACTCAGCTAACAAGGTGAGGTTGCTGAAGACAGTTTACTGTCAAAAGTCATACACCAAGGTAGTTATACTGCATCAGCAAGGTCTCTCCCAGGCAGAAATTTCAAGGCAGACCGGGGTTTCCAGATGTGCTGTCCAAGCTCTTTTGAAGAAGCACAAAGAAACGGGCAACGTTGAGGACCATAGACGTAGTGGTCGGCCAAGGAAACTTGCTGCAGCAGATGAAAGACACATCATGCTTACTCCCTTCGCAATCGGAAGATGTCCAGCAATGCCATCAGCTCAGAATTGGCAGAAAACAGTGGGACCCTGGTACACTCATCTACTGTCCGGAGAAGTCTGGTCAGAAGTGGCCTTCATGGAAGACTTGTGGCCAAAAAGCCATACCTCCGACGTGGAAACAAGGCCAAGCGACTCAACTATGCACGAAAACACAGGAACTGGGGTGCAGAAAAATGGCAGCAGGTGCTCTGGACTGATGAGTCAAAATTTGAAATATTTGGCTGTAGCAGAAGGCAGTTTGTTCGCCGAAGGGCTGGAGAGCGGTACATGAATGAGTGTCTGCAGGCAACAGTGAAGCATGGCGGAGGTTCCTTGCAAGTTTGGGGCTGCATTTCTGCAAATGGAGTTGGGGATTTGGTCAGAATTAATGGTCTCCTCAGTGCTGAAAAGTACAGGCAGATACTTATCCCTCATGCAATGCCATCAGAGAGGCATCTGATTGGCCCCAAATGTATTCTGCAGCATGACAACGACCCCAAACTTACAGCGAAAGTCATTAAGAACTATCTCCAGCGTAAAGAAGAACAAGGAGTCCTGGAAGTGATGGTATGGCCCCCACAGAGCCCTGATCTCAACATCATCGAGTCTGTCTGGGATTACATGAAGTAAGAGAAGCAACTGAGGCTGCCTAAATCCACAGAAGAACTGTGGTTAGTTCTCCAAGGTGTTTGGGCCAACCTACCTGCCGAGTTCCTTCAAAAACTGTGTGCAAGTCTACCTAGAAGAACTGATGCTGTTTTGAAGGCAAAGGGTAGTCACACCAAATATTGATTTGATGTAGATTTTTCTTCTGTTCACTCACTTTGCATTTTGTTAATTGATAAATATAAACTATTAACATGTCTATGTTTGAAAGCATTCTTACTTTATAGCATTTTTTCACACCTGCCTAAAACTTTTGCACAGTACTGTGTGTGTGTGTGTGTGTGTGTGTGTGTATAATATATATATATAATTTGTGAACGATTGTCGCTACCTCACGCGGTTCGTTGCCCCTTTAAGAATAGACCCAGGACACGGAAACTGATTTTTTCAGCGCTTGCGTGCACTTTTAATAAACACAAAATCAAATTAAACAAACAGAAACAAAAACCTAACTCTGTTTTGGAGCTCTGACTTTACACCATTAGATCTCTGCCTAACCCACAGGACGGCTAAGCCGTTTACCTGTTACTCGCAAAAACTTACACACGTTTCACACAATACCTTTCTCTGAAAACGACTGGACACGCACGCACGCACAGTCTGGCTCTTCAGTCAGCAGCCTCAAACAGACTGGCTGCACTCCTTTAAATACCCTGCACCTGGCTCTAATTTACAATTAGCACCAGGTGCAGGGGATTATTAAACAATAAAACAATTAAAACCCTTAGCCCATTCACCCAAAATTGCATTCTCACATTTTTTTAGCAGGGGCGATTTTTAAGCCCCTCCCTGCTATCTCACTATATAAGTAACACTAACTTTGTTTCTCATCTTCTGAATAAAACATTGCTTAAATATGCTGTCTTAGTGTAAGGACTACCATCTACAGTTCTGTAATTCATTTGGGAAGTGAATGTAACATGGTATGCATCCACGTGTCAAGAGTTCTAAAGTGTTGCTGAGCTTGATTTAAATAGAATTTTAAACAAAATTAAACTCAACACCCCTTCCTTTCCCTATTTACTCCCTTATTTATAGGCATCCCAGGTTCTGTCATGTGAAACAAGATGTGAACTATTGTAGTGTTGCAAGAAACATTATAGAAAATCTACTCAACAAAAACATCAACAGGAAACATTTAGGGGTTTGTTATTAGAAAATGCTAGATAATATTTTTTTTGTAATCTTTTTTTAAAACCGTTGGCTACCCATATTCCACATTTTAAGAATCTTGTTTATCATTTTGTCATAATTATATTTTTACGCACACACACACACACACACACACATATATATATATATATATATATATATATATATATATATATATATATATATATATATATATATATATAGTACCAGTCAAAAGTTTGAGTACACCTGCTTGAAACCAGGTTTTTCATGGTTTTATTAGCTATGCCTTTAACTGTATAAACTTGTCTATAAACACTTAATATTTCATTATATGATATGTGTACTTATATAAGCTGATAATCATAAGTGAATTGCATTCAAAAATTTAATTTTTAAATGAAAATGTAAATCTTATCAATTTCAATGAAATGGTCACCCAAAGGAAGGGGATTTCAGTCTGAAGCCCAAGTCAGTTAAAAGTCTGAAATGTGTATAACACGGTGTTAGAACACTGGCCTAAGTATAAAAGTGTCTTTGTTAGATGTTCTCTGAGTTAACTAGCATGTTACCTAATTAACCTTTTGTCACCAATTATTGTTAACAGGTGAGGGTCCATGATTACTATAAATATAGGTAGCATAGGCACAAGTTTGTCATTCCTGAATGTAAGGGAGCAGAAAATGGCAAAATACGCTCAGTTAAGCAAAGAAAAAAGACAGTCTGTAATTACTTTAAGAAATGAAGGTCAATCTTTAAGACAAATCGCAAGAACTTTGCAAGTGTCTGTAACTGCTGTGGCCAAGACCATCAAATGACTTGAAGAAAATGGCACTCATGAGGACCGAACAAGGTCAGGCAAGCCAAGGGTGACCTCAGAATCAGAGAACAAGTTCATTCGAGTCACAAGTCTGCAAAACCGGTGATTAACTGCCCCTGAAATACAAGCTCAGCTAAATGCTACTAGAAGTACAGATGTTTCAACATCAACTGTTCAGAGGAGATTGCGTGAAGCTGGCCTAACTGGAAGAATTGCTGCAAAGAAACCATTGTTAAGAGTGCAGAATAAGAGGAAGAGACTTGCCTGGGCCAAAAAACACAGAAACTGGACGTTTGAGGAGTGGAAGTCAGTCTTATGGACTGATGAGTCAAAATTTTAAATATTTGGGTCCAAATGCTGAGTATTTGTAAGACGCAGAGAGGGTGAGCGCATGAGTTCTGCATGTGTAGTTCCCACTGTCAAGCATGTAGGAGGCAGTGTCATGGTCTGGGGTTGCTTTGCTGGTGACAGAGTTGGTGATCTTTACCAAGTCCATGGCAAGCTCAACCAGCACAGCTATCATAGCATACTTCAGAGGCATGCCATTCCATCAGGATTACGGCTAGTTGGGCAGTCCTTCATTCTTCAGCAAGATAATGACTCTGAAACACACCTCAAAGTTGTGCAAGCACTATCTGAGGAGGAAAGTGAAGGACAAGTCAATCTAATAACCTGGCCTGCCCAGTCTCCAGACCTCAATCCCATAGAACTTGTATGGGATGAACTGGACAGAAGAGTCAAACCAAAGCTACCCACAAGTGCTCTACATCTCTGAGAATTGCTGTAGAAGAGTTGGGAAGACATGTTGCGTGATTTCCTGCTGAAACTTGTTTACCGAATGCCTCGTGTTTGTGAGGCTGTTATTAAGGCAAAGGACGTTTATTTTTGAGGAATCCAAGATTTAGAGACAATTTTCAATTTTCTTGAACATTGCTTCGATACTCCTTATGTTTTGTTTTGTATATTGTAACATGTGTTTTCATTTTCAAGTATTTACAGAATGTATCCGACGTAAAACATTGTCAATTGAAAAAATATGAAAAAAAAAACTAGTTTCCAGCAAATGTACTCAAACTTTTGTCTGGTACTATATTGGTTTTATGTTGGGAAATATTTTTAAGAAAAATAAACTGAAATATCTTGCTTGCATAAGTATTCAATCCCCACACATTAATATTTGGTAAAGCCACCTTTCGCTGCAGTAACAGCTTTAAGGCTTTTGGGGTAAGTATGTACCAGCTTTGCACACAGTGTCAGAGTGATTTTGGCCCATTCTTCTTGGCAGATTTGCTCCAGGTAGTTCAGGTTGGTTGGACGATGCTTGTGGACCGCAATTTTCAAATAGTGCCACAGATTCTCAATGGGATTGAGATCAGGACTTTGACTGGGCCACTGTAGGACATTCACCTTTTTGTTCTTGAGCCACTCCAATGTTGCTTTGGCCTTGTGCTTGGGATCATTGTCCTGCTGAAAGGTGAATTTCCTCCCAAGCTTCAGTTTTTTAGCAGACTGAAGCAGATTCTCTTGCAGTATTTTCCTGTATTTTGCTCCATCCATTCTTCCTTCAATTGTAACAAGATGCCCAGTCCCTGCTGATGAGAAGCATCCCCACAGCATGATGCTGCCACCACCATACTTCACTGTAGGGATGGTGTGTCTTGAGGCATGGGCAGTGTTAGGTTTGCACCACACATAGCGCTTTGAGTTTTGGCCAAAAAGCTCCATCTTGGTCTCATCTGACCACAAAACCTTTTCCCACATCGCAGCTGGGTCACTCTCATGCTTTCTGGCAAACTCCAGACGTGCTTTCAGATGGTACTTTTTGAGTAACGGCTTCTTTCTTGCCACCCTCCCATACAGGCCAGTGTTATACAGAGCTCCTGTAGCTCCTTCAAAGTGATTGTTGGCCTCTCTGTGGCTTCTCTCACAAGTCTCCTTCTTGTTTGAGCGCTGTTTTGAGGGACGGCCTTTTCTTGGCAGTGCCTGGGTGGTGTGATGCAGCTTCCACTTCCTGATTATTGATCCAACTGTGCTCACTGGGATATCCAAACACTTGGATATTATTTTGTACCCTTTCCCTAATCTATGCATTTGTATTACTTTATCTCTAACTTCTGTAGAATGCTCTTTGGTCTTCATTTTCCTTCAGATTCACAGCCTTACCAGTGATCCTTCAACAGTGGGGTTTTTATCCAGAAAATGTGACAGCAACTTTAATGGTTCACAGGTGGAGGCCAATGGTAAGGTAATTGTGTCCTCGTTAGGGCAATTTCTTTCATCGGTGCAAACTGGGAGCTTCCACAGCACAGGGGTTGAATACTTATGCAAGCAAGATATTTCAGTTTTTTATTTTTCTTAAAAATATTTCCCAACATAAAACCAATGTCACCTTACAATAATTGATTCTGAGTTTCAGTGTTTAAAAATAAAATATCAAACAGAACAAAAATTTCAATGTACCATTTGTAATTCAGTAATATGAGAGAATTGGTCAGGGGTCTGAATACTTTTGCAAGCCACTGTGTGTGTGTGCGTGTGATTTTATATATATATATATATATATATATATATATATATATATATATATATATATATATATATATATATATATATATATATATATATATGGTATTATAGAAGTACTCATGATGCCGCACAATTGGACGATCGGCGCCTGGGACCGGTGGACCGGCTTAGGTCGGACATGCCGAATCGGCCGCAATGCCACAGCAACCCCTGTGGACGATAGGGTCGCCTGTGGGACCACCTGCCTGTTAGCGGACTGGGCTTGCCTGTAAGCTGCCCAGAGTTGCGTTGTCCTCTGACGCTGTAGCTCCAGTGCACAGTGCGTACAGAGGTTAAATGTGTTATACTACTATAGGGAGAGGTTGTGAAAAGATGTTCAATCAAGAACGGTAAAGAAAACTAAAATCTGGATCCATCACTTGTGTGTAAAAAAAAAAAAGGCAGCTTTATCTGACTTTCAGTTGGCAAATTATTGACATGTTTGAAGTTGAAGAGAGCCCCCTATGTACGTCAGTTCTGACCTTTCTGAATGCTGCCCAGGTGCGGAGGAGGCTTTCCTGTTTCATTGCTTTGTGTCATGGAAGTCTTTTAATTGTATAGACGAAACTGATGGATCATGGGAACTGGAATTGAAAAGAAAGCCCTTTTTTGAATGCAGTGTCCTTGTATAGAACAAAAGAGCAAAAAAAAAAAACCATGCTTGTAGGCTTATTGAATTGAATACTGAAATTGGTTGCTGTGGGAGGCAAGGTGTCTGGAAGTTAAATAAAAACTGTACAAATAACTTGCCTTGGAGCACTTTGTGTTTCACAATAATGGTTGCAGTATAGCCATTGAAGTTAATGAGACTTGAAAAAGAGTCATTTAAATATAATTACTCTGCCGTGTGAAAAGGCACAATGTTTAAAATGTTAATGCTCCCTACAGCACAGTACATCTATTTATTGAACATCGAACCGTTTTCCTTCCGGTATACAACTATGGCCAAGAGTTTTGCATTGTCCTATAGAATTAACAGATTTTGCTTCATAATGAATGAAACCTGTTGAATAATGTTATGTGAACATATTGAATTGCATACTGCTTTGTAATTTTCCATATACTTATTGAAAATAGACAAAGATTTCAAAATCTAGCAGGAAATACTATTGTGATTTCCAGTAGACATTTTTGCGATATCATTTTTTAATATTTTTGATCACATGATGTTAAATAAAATATCTAAATTATGTTCATAGAGTGTGTGGTTGTTGTTGGGTTTAAATTTAATTGTCTCAATCCTAAAATGCTACAGAAATTTTGGTCATGGCTGATGTGTGTGTGTGTGTGTGTGCCTCTCTATAATCCAGGTCTGGCAATGGAACGTGAAACAAGCAATGTGATTGGTCATGCAAGGTTCCAGCTGTCTGTATATTGGATGGATATGGACAGTTGGAGCCTTGTCACATATTCAAAATCACTGCGCTGCCTCACAGAATTAAGTTCTGCTAGCCATGAAACAAAAAACAAATGGTCTCAACTGTGGAAATTGAACATCTTTATAAAATACTAAGGTATTGAAATGTAAGAAATTCCAAAGGAGAATATAACATTTCAACCTACATTAGTCCCATCTAGACTAAAACGCAGTCGAAATGAAAACAAGACTGGGGAATATGTCGATATACATACTCACCCCGACATCGTCACTTCAAATGTGTTTTTAGCAGTTTGTAAATGGTACAGAAAGCCACATATAGACATGTCTGCACGTTATCCACCCCACTCCGACACAGACCTTAAATGATTGAAATCCGAGGCGTAGTTGAATTTATTTTTATTCCTTCCATCACTTCTGCTGAAACAGTGTCTTGCACTGAGAGAGTAAATGGCAATGTACACTAGATCAAAAATAAAGATATTTACTTTTGCCTGTTTTCAATTTAAATTAGTTTACTTAACTTAGTGTGTAGTTCAAAGTTATAAATTGGACTACTTTATTGGCATAAGGATATTTATATATATATATATATATTTTTCAAATCCACTGTTTGACCTGGATTATAAATACAATAAGGTCCTTCAGGGTGTTCGTATACGGTCGAATAATATACAGTCTTCTCACATGCTGGAGGCGTCCGTATAGTTGATGTATACGGCCAACTTGTTGGGCCTTATTGCACACATATAATTTGGAATGTCCAATTTATTATTATTATTATTATTACTATTATTTACTTCTCACTGCAGCAGTTCCCCACACAGCTCTGGAGATTTGAAGGTTCAGCGGGCATCCTCCGATCCCGTGACCAAGCCGGCTTCCTCTTTTACACCCAGAAGCTCGAGAGCAGATGTCGGTGAGCTACAGGCATCTGGTGGACAAAGGCCAGCCCTGCAGGCGTCTGTTCTGAGCTCACTGGGTACCTGGCTAGTTTGCTGTAGCACTATGCGATGAAGCTGTCCTTGTTGGTTTGCGTCCCTAACCCATGGGAGTGCCAGAAACCATGCCATGCAGCCTTCCCCAGCGAAGGCTAGTGACTCCACACAGCCAGCAGCGAACATGCGCCGTATGACTCACTCTGCACACCAGGTGACTTTGCTTTAACTCGGGGAAACCCCAGTTTACTGCATTTTGATAGGTCTTAATGTTGTATTTCCCAAACACCCAAAACTGTAGCTGTAAACCTTGCTATTAGCAGAGAGAATACTGTACACCATTGTCCTAGGTCCACAGTTGCCATTGGCAAGTAGAAATTAATGACTTTTTCCCAATTTAACTGCAATACATTCCCTTTGAGGGACAAATGCTGCCACACCCATCCAGTCACTTTACTGAAAAATAGCGTTCTAGTGATTTCAGACACTACAGGCTATGCTGATAAGAGCTCCCAATTGACCTCCATCCATACTTTGTATGCTCTATACTACTCCATATATCATAAGTTGCATGATCACCACAAACACATGCTGTGTCTCTGAATATCACTTGTAATTGCCAGGCGAAGTGAAGTATATTTTGATCTTGATACTGTAAAACCACAAGTAAAGTACTTTTTTTTTTTTATTGTAAGGAGCAATATTGTGTTTTTATGGTATGAAATAAACAACAAAAAAAGATAATACAGAAGCTGTACCAAAGGAAGCTTTGTTACTCAGTCAGTGTATTATATTGGTCTCTGGCCATTATAGCAACAGAGTAGAATCAGCAAGGGACTTGAATTAAAACCATACAGATGTAATAGTTGGTTGTTCACTAATGATTTTAGTTATTGCAGCTTTCATTTTAGTGTCAGAGGAACATTTGACAGCACAGTCTTAGAGGCTTGCTGACTCAAATCAAATGTTTATGGAATATTTTATAGTGAGCAGGTATTATATTGAACTCCAGATATAATTTTGACTTGACATAAATGGTAGGCACATCATTAGTGAAATCACATATAAAGAACAGTAGAATGAGATTCAGGAATTTATACATTTCAGCTCCTTAAAATAAACCCCTGTATCGAATGGCTCATCATATTAATGCATTTCTTTTTCAGCTCATGCAGTATTTTCCACTTTTATAACACCTGATTTTTCACACACTGTACACAGACATCAGAGATGCCTTTGGATTCCTTCCGTTGTGCCCCAGGGAATGTTTTGTTTTTGTTCACAGAAGCACCAGTCAAGTTTACACTTTGAATCATTGGTACTAAAATTCTGCAAAGATCTGTAAATTAAATCCCTCTAGGATTCTTAGATTTTCTCCTATTAATAATAACATATACATTGGCAAGTTGGCATTCAGTTCCTTGGGCTCTGCTGTTGAGACTTTGCTCTGATGAATAGAGTAACTAATTAATAACCATCTGCTCTCTAAAACCAAGATACTATTTATAAAGTAAAAAAGGGGCAACGTCCAGTATTATTGTTTTGACCTGATTTAATGTTTTGTTAGGATAGAAAGAGTTGCAGAGAATAATCTATTTTAATTGCTGCAAGATACACGTGGACCTTGTGTGAACTGAAATATATTTTAATGACATTTGTCATGGCTTAGCAGGCTAATTGTTGCATGTACTATGGAATTGTCCCTAGAGGAGTCTGCTGTTTTTTTGTTAATAAATGGAAATTGGGGGGGGGTGGGTCGTGAATTAACCTTTTATCTGATTGGTACAAACTGATATTGATATTCATAATGAATTAGATTTTTTTTTTTTTTTTTGTTTTATGTCAGCAGGTTTACATACATTTTTACATTCTGATAAATATTACTTATGTAGAACATAAAATACATATTGGACTGAATATTCTGCATACAGTCTGATTTGACATATTTCAAATGAGTAGGACACATTTGTTAGATGTGGGGTATACTAAATTGCCCTTTTGAAGGAAAAAGCATAATAGTGGAATTCTCCATGAAGACGGTGTGACAGATATTGGTATATATTCAGTGTTCATGTGTGCCAATTACTCATTCTCAGTATTCAGTGTACTACCACAGTTGCATGTTCGGTACAGTAAACAGGGACATTAATGGGAACGGCATTCCACATTTTCATGTGCAGTAGTGCTAGGACGAGCATGAACTTTTCATGTTTGGATATAAGTTCATTTTCAAAAGGTTATCAAAGCCATTATATGCAACACTGCATTAGAGTTGAAAAATATCCCAGAAGAAAGGCCTTACTTTTCGCTTGTAAAGTAACTACAAAACAAAGAATGCAATACAGTAGTTACGGTTTAAAAAAAAAAAAAAAATGGTACAAACAAAATAGAAGACAGTGTTTAATCATCCCTGCCATTGTTGTGTCATCACACTAAGCAAAGGGGCCATCGACACATTTTCACAAAGTAATATTAGTTTTTAACTTTAATAAGCACTTCACATAAACATGGAAAAGGGGGCAGTGACTCCAGCCGAATAAATCCTGCCTCCGCTACTATATCTGTATCTAATAAAGGTAAAGTAATTTCTGATGGACACAGCTTTTTTTTTTTTTGCCTTAAAAAAAAAAAAAGTAATTTTGAATATTTGTCCCAGTACTAATATGCAGCAAATTGTACTGCAGTATGTGAAACACTACAAGAAATGTTTGTAACTGATTGTGAACTTTCCCTGCAAGGATGCTTCAAGCCCTGAGGGGTGATGGAGAAGGTTTGTTTCCCATGGCCATCCACTCCTTGGCCTCTCTGAATCTACAGTAGTCATACTGTACTTACCATGCTTTATTACTGTCCACTGAGGGCTACAGTAAGTGGAGACCAACAAACTAATTCCACTTGTGACTTCATGCCAGATTCAAACCCAGACACCACATGTAGAATGCTGGTTTATTTACGTCTGTTGATTTACTATAGTATCTTCAGTAGATGGTAAAATAAATCAACAGAGGTAAATTATTAAAGTAGTTCTTTACATAAACAAAGAAAAGTAAATCACCATCGCTTGATTTTTTTATTTTTTTTTAACTTGTAAAGTGGCTGCTTCAGTGTTTATCAACATCCATAGGACCACAAAGGTTTAAAATGAAAGACAAACTATCGGATACAACTGAAAAGTTTTATTAAAGCATATCGTAGCAAGCATCTTCACAGCCGAAACACCGTATTTAAATGAACAATTAAACATAAAAGGCTTTATTTTCTAACTTGCTATATATAAAGCACTAGTATGCTGGCTTCAAAATAAAATCTCTCCTACTGATATTTTCCCCAGTGAATTTCTTGTACAAAATGAAGGAACTGATGGCTGCCAGGTCCAGTAGAGATAACAGACTTGTATATGTAAAAAAATAAATATTGTAGGTTATATTCAAAATAAAAACAAGTATTGTAAAAGGAGGTTCTAATGTTAATGAAATTTCACTTTTAGATGTTCCACAAACACACACACACAAATATAAATTCTTAGTAGTAAAACTTGTACATAATAGAAATTATATTTTATATAATTGTGTGTGTGTGTGTGTGTGTGTTTGGAAAGGTAACCAGACAAACAAGTAGCTAATGCGCTGCATAATTCCGAATGTGCGGATAACATGTGAATTAATTTCTCTTGTTAAATGTTTTTATCTTCATGGCAACGCATGAAGCTCTCCTCACGATATTCAGAGTTGTTCTTTTCCTACTTAATAAGCAGACACAGACATTTAAATATCCCCTCCCTTAAATGACTATGAACTGAGTAATCTACATTGGTATGGATGTTTTTTTTTTTTCCTAAATCAGCACTGCATAGCAACGCATTTCCTGAAAAGTACGGCAAACACGTTGTGAGGAAAACTGTCATGACTTGTGCATGTAAACGGCGCCTTTGGCACAGTTAATAAAACAACGTGTGTGTGATAATGGTATGTCCCGTTCCCTTGGCTGCACAAATACTTTTTAAATTTTTTTTTCAACTGACTTGCATCCTTACTTCAAATGAATAGGTCTGTGGCAAAAATGGGCTCTGAAAAGGGTCTACGTTTTGGGAAGTCAGATCTTTTTAAAGTATTCAAGATATATATTCTTAATACTTGCTACACACACAGACTATTATATGTGTCAACATACTGTATTACCTACTGTAATAGAAATGCCATATTGTATTTGTGAGAACTAATGAACCACTCTAGTTATTGCCTTCTCTGTAGTTTCTCCAGGTCATCTAACGACAACAAAGACTGCAATATTAGCTTTGCAGGGTTACGGAGTTATGAGCACTCTGGACATCAGACCAGAAATTGTATCCCTGCAGCACCACCAGAACTCAGAAGGGATAGCAGATGCTGTACACACTTGCAGTAATATGTCATAAAGCAATGCTTTGTGTAAGACTGGAAAAATATTGGCCTATAACTTAAAAAATAATGAGAGTTGAGAGCTAATATTTTGTGAGTCTTCCTGAAACACTTCCAGGTACATTCATAACGAATGTCTTATCAAAATAATCTGAGATGGTGAGGTAGTCCTTTTGATGTGGAATGACCTTTTCACTTCCTCTGAGAACTGAGTTTGTGCAGTCAGTCCCAATTGAAGGAAGTATCCTTTCAAACCAATAAGGAAGTGTAATGGAAGTGCAATATGACAAGCAAGTGTGGGCCAAGTCAAAAGGACATTACTGTAGTATGAAGCTACACTTGCAGGCCAATAATATTCCCACATTATCCATCCTGAAGCTTACCATATCTGTGCACAAGTGTCTATCCATGCCAATGTTGTGCTTGACTTTGATAAATAAATCTTATTAAGTGAAAACACATGAATAGAAATCATCACTTCTAACTTTGGACTTGTATGAATGCCAGGGAGAGTTAGGTCTGTTGCATGAACAAGGTTACAATCTTTAGAAGAATGTGTTTAATGTTGCCCCTGATTCATTGACTGGTTTGCTGTGCTGTTGAAATGTGTTTTAATGTAACCTAATACTAGCAAGAGGAAGTATTGGACTGCACTGCTGTAAAAAGGAACTCTTCATGCTTCAACTGCAAGCCAGAAATAATGTTACTTTCTTTCATTTAAAATACCAGACTTGTTGATTTAAAGTATACAGTAAGGGTGTGGGTGTGTGCATTCGCTGCTGAGTGACAGGTAGGAGATTGAGACGGAGGTTGAAGTTGACACGCCCCGCAGGCGTGCAAGTTTGATTTACAGACAGACAGCAGCTCACGTGACACTACCAGCAATGGTAGCACACTGAGGACATACAGGGGAATGTGCTTAAAGCAAAATAAAGACACGGTACAAAAATTGTAAAACAAAAGGTGCCATGAAAACCACGTGTGCTACTGCCTAATTCCTGGAGGTCCCTCTTGCACATCTCGCTATACTTCATGGGGATCTACCATCCCTGAGCTAATCTTTACTTGCATAGACACAAACCCCAGTCGTCGGCCGTTTGGCTTCTTTTGACTCCAATCCTGGTTCACCATCAGGGCGATCATAGGATTTCAGAAAGGTATTTCGGACTCTGCGTCCGGGTAGCGTGGACGATCTTCAGGTGGACAGCTTTTGCTTTGCAGCAGCCCTGAGGTGAATGAGCACCCCCCTGGAACACACCTACCTGCTGATTATCCACAGCTGTCAATCACACACAGCAGGCAGGCTCTCCCAGGGGCGGCAGGTGCTTCATTCATTATGTATAATAATTGCACAATAAATATGCACACATTTTTACACAATATTTATAATCTGAAGACACAAAACCCACGCTTCATGTGCAAGGCCCCTGCCCTGCCAAAAGGGGTGAGTGGTCCTGCTGGTTTTGTGGTTTGGGTAGTTCTTGTTATTCTGCACCACTGTTACCATGATTACGGTATACAACGGTTAACGCTATCTATGTTTATGTTCCTACTGCATGAACCAAATGAAGGGAAAGGCCATTTCCATTTGAACATGTTTTTATTGTACAAAATATTGTCTCGGTACTGCTACGATTTCTCAGCCAGCCTCGCACTTGAACATTCCATCCACTTCTACCTCGCTGTCAATCACCATCATGATCATGCCTTTGCATTTTCTATTGCAAACGTGCTTCTACATAAAGTGATGATACTTGCAGCCTTAGCAAAGTGTCTGAGGAAGATCTTTTTATGAACTGATTATACTGTATTTTGATAATGGTATTGAAGGAAACTGTCAACGACACAGAATACAAGATTCATTGTCTCAGTAGCTGAGACAAGCCACTGCAGTGATACAGCCTACATGTTCTCGTTGTTTACAGCATTCCAACTTTTTTCGGTATGTGAAGGAATTTATTTTTTTTTTTAACTATAACATTGTAAGCTTAGTTGTGCATTGCACATATATAGTATACATCTTCGTATTAAAATATATTTTTGGTGGTGTTGCTATATGTATTTTAGTTACCCTGTGCCAAAAATAAACAACTCTCTGTAAATAAATATAACTGATAGTCTTAATTTTGTGAATTACACTAATTGAAGTCATTTTACAGTAGCATTTTTAATTTTTTTCTAAGCCTTCATGTTATAACTTGCACGATGTACTGTCCACTGTGATAAAGGTATTTTTTTGTTTGTTTTTGGCGGTTGTCATACTGTGGTAGTGTTATACCGGCTCATCCCTAGTATACAGTATTACAGTAGTTACAACAAAGATTATTGGCTTTACCTATACTTTAGAATCAGGAGATTTGGTAATACTGTAAAACCATAGACCTGTTGGTATAAGCTTTGTGCCTATTTAGTAATGTAATTCTCATTTTGGATAATTACTCTGTTTTTGTATTTACTTGATTGATTTGCTTTATATTACTTGCAGTACTGTAAAAATTGTAACATTCTAGGCATGCATTTACAGGATACAGAATTATATGCATCTAACATTAAATGTCACATCAGTTATCAGGCAGTTGCCCTACAGCACATTCAAATAAAGCCAGCCAGTTATACACTTTGAACCATCCCCATCATTCTTCAGTTTCAGTCCATCGTTAAAAATGTTGCTCCTTTTAAACCCTGTTTGTAATGATCGTTGTCTTCCAGTGCTGTATGGAGTTCTACTGTACTGAGAGGCATCAGCTTCTTGTGATTTTTCCCATACAACAAGCTCCCCGCAGAGTGAAAAGGCAGTAGGGTTAGAAACAAAGCAACTCCCAGTGTTCTTTACACAAGATGCTACTAGATCATTAGTGACAGCCAAGTCCTTTCATTTGCTGTTTTTTCCACTTTAAAAAAAAAAAAAAAATATATTATATATATATATATATATATATATATATATATATATATATATATATATATATATATATATATATATATATATAATATATATGGTCTGAAAGTACAAAAAATTGGTCTCGGAACAGATGTACTGTGGAGGTGAGGGTAAGCAGATTGGAGGTCATCAGTGGCACATCCAGAATTGTTTGTCAAAAGCCTTACTACGACGAGGAGGGATTTTAGGCCTTTGTCTTTTTAACGGTCATAATTATCATTTTGGAAATTTGCATGATAAAATAAAATAAAAAAAAGTTTGCTTGGAGAGCATCAACTAGATTGAGAGCACGCACTCCCCATCCCCCCCCCCCCCCCCCCCCTTCTATTATGACGGTGCTTGCAAGAACGAAGAATTAGTTTTTTTTTTTTTTTTTTTTAATACTTTATAAAATTCTAGTGCCGCCTCCCACAGCAGAGGCCAGTTCCTCTCTCTGCTCCGCAGTACAAAGGAGTTTTCCTTGAGAATGACTGAGTGAATGCTGTTCACTCCCGTTAATTGTGTCCAGGACTACTTTAGAGCTGCAGTGAACTGTACAGTCGTTCGATCATGTGGGCACATATTTCTGTCCTGACGGTGAACGACTGGGTGCATTTGTTTGGGAATCCTCTTTGCTGTGAAAAGCTTTATCTCTGTTTGGATTATTGTGTTTGTCTCTGAGGTAACCTTTCTACCCTTCAATTTGCATGTCACTGAAGCAGAGCGCTGAATAACTGGCGACATGCAGTGCATACAAGTATAGACTGTTTTTATGTATTTTTAATGAAAGAAAAGAAAAAATCTCTTGCCAGACCTTTATTCCACAGAGCAGACTCATTCTCAGCACATGGGCTGGGCTACAGCTTATCAAAATCCTAATGTAATAAAGAGCCCAACAGGGATTTGCTGAGGGCTAATGCTGTAATATGTCAGTCATCCATTATCTGCTTCTGTTTTCACAGGTTCAGAATGAAGGCTGATGCTCTGCTGTGAGATGCTACCCAGCGTGCTGGAGTGATAACCTGCAGAATTTTGCTTGAAAGCAGGAAAGAACCTCTGGGGGAGGAGAACAGACAGCACTGTCACTTTTTTGTATCGCTTCCCTTTTACCAGACACCAGGAATAAAGCGTGGGAGTGCAAGTGCGTGCATGTGTAGCAAGAGAAGAGAACCTTGTTAAAAAAGATTCAAACAGAAGAGCCAATCTATCCCCTTGATTTCCAGCACAACCCCTTTTCTCAGACGCATGGACTGACAAGTGCTACAGAGTGCCGATGATGACCCAGTGCTGAATTGATGCTGCCGCCGCTGCTGCTCCTATTTTGTCTCAGTCGTCCACAGCTGGTTTTAGAGCTCCACTGCCCGTTCTTATTCCACTGATCAGGCCAACAGCAGCAGAGTGGACATGGGGTCCCTCATTTGCACCATTGTGTTACTCGCTTTAATTTTTCAAGGCAACTGTTTGGGATCCAGAAGCCCACTGTCTGTTTTTAAAAGGTGGGTTACAATGTCTATATTTAAACATAGTGAATGTTCTTGAAGTGCATGCTTACAGTGCAAAGGTATAGAAATGCAGGTTTTTATTTCTTTTTTCTTTTTTATTTTAATACAGTAGTACTGGAGGAGAAACTAATTCAGAGTGTTTTCTGGGTCTAGAGTTGTATTAAAAGTGGTTACAATGTACGTTTGAATATTATTGATGTTGTCTATAATAACACATTTCAATTGTAAAGTAGTTATGTGTTTTAAATTGATTAAACTTAAAGCAGCTTATATCTCATATCAGACCCAAGCAGAGAGCTGGTTATGTATCAACTTTTATGCAGTTGTTTGACCAATTATTTCTTTCACAAATTGTCTTGGATGCATGCAGTGTGTTTATAATCTCGAATACCCTGCAGTAAATGTTTTGCTGTGTTAAGTGAAATTAAAAGAACAAAATCGAAACGTAACCAGCTGTAATGCTTAGGTGCCCCACAGGGATCTGCCTACAAAGGGGCTGTAGTTTCATTTTGATTTGAAAGTGTTTTCTTTAGAGAGAATCCTGTTGTGAGCATCCTGTTGTGTTCACAATGGGCTCCTCCCCGTGTCATTGTATATCCACAAACACCCTTTGCATCTGCTGAATAATGCATTCTTGTTCTTGTATGTCTTATTTAACACACACTGTATTTTAACTGCGTGCATTGTGCTTTTTATACTGTAATATTATACTCTTATGAAGCAATAGGCAGTTCCCGTGCTGTACATTTTGTTTTCAGTATTCAGTTACTGTTAATCATATATACTGCCTTCTCAGATGTGTTTAGAATCTGTAACAGGTTGCTACTTTACCTGCAGTGCCTCATGTTGAAGCAATGATTAAATGATCCCTTTATATTCAGAGTAGCTGCTCCACTTATTGCATGTTACCAAAAGCTACTGACAACTGACAAACCCTGCATTTTCTTAAACACAGATATCAAGAGAATTACTGGCCTCCCTCCAATGAATGCGCAAGAACCAGACGGTCGGCTGCTTCTGCTGATGCTCAGAATTTTACTATTAATATTGGGATGCCAGGGGTTACTCCTGAGGCGGTAGGTACCAAAACGAATCAATAAGACATTACAGGTTGTTTCAAACAGTAGATTCTTTCCAGTGGTTGTTAGTGGTTACAATTTCATAATCGTTTTAGAAGTTAAGAGAGAGTCCTTATCATATCGGGATTTTATTTTACAAGTTGCGTTTGTTAAGGAATATCAAAGTAAATGATATATTTAAAAAAAAACAGATTACCTTTGCAACTTACATTTAAAGAGATCAGCTCTATTAGAGTAGAGAGCATTGGTGGACAGCAGAAAAACAAACTGTAGCTTGTAAATCATCTTGCATCTGGCTAATAATTTTTCCCCAACCCAGGTGAGAGACATTGAAGTGATGAGCGTGTTGTTGATTATTGAGTCTTATGGAGGCTGCAGCAGTAGGAAGTGTATCGCTTGTTTTTTGTTTTTTTTTTCAGTTCAGTAGTCAGAGATGACTCATTGTTGCAGATAGGGTTCATTGTTTTGATGGGAAAATGAACAGGTAGAGACAGATTTCTGTTGCAATATTTAATAGGTAAAAGATAAAACTTCCACATGCTGTACAGATAATCTTGGCTGAAAGGCATAAGCAAAATTGAAATTTAAAACGTTAAATGTTTTTAATTATGATCTTTTGTAATTTATATTAGTAGTAAAAAAATAAAATAAATTATCTATCTATCTATCTATCTATCTATCTATCTATCTATCTATCTATCTGTAGGTACGTTAAACCCTACGTTGAGTACCTTTAGTAAATCCATAGAAAGTGATATAACAACGATGTTAAAAAAAAGCATTCAGTTCCTAAACAGCTAGAAAGGAGAGCTATTAAAGAGTTCAAAGAAAATAGTAACATAGTAATGAAATCAGCAGATAAAGGAGGTTCTGTTGTCATTCAAAATTCTGAGCATTAGGTTTGTGAAGTTCTATAAGTTTTTATGAACCCTTATAGGGAGATCAGGGTTCACGATTAAAAAAAAAAGGATTTTCGAAAAAAGCGCTGGAAAGCAAACTGATCACACAAAACCAATTAGAATTTTGAAAGGTTGAATTCCACATGACACCGGTATTTTACATGTTGCCAAAAATACATAAGAATCCTTTACAACCTCCAGGATGACCTACAGTTTCAGGTAACAGTTCAATTTCTGAACCACTAAGCCTGTTTGTAGACTATTCTGTTAAAGGTATTGTAAGAGATTTACCTTCTTATTAAACAGATACCCGAGATGATGTGATCAGGGTGCTTTCCCAGCACATAGTTCCTCTGAACTCTTTTCTAGTTTTTTCGATGTAGAAACTATACCAATGTACTGCATGAGGGGCAATTGACGGCACTGTTGTTTTATTTTGAAAATAGACAAAGTGATTTACCCATGAATTTTATTATTAGAATTAACTACATTTATTTTAAAATCAAATAATTTTTTATTTAATAATAAATACCGTCTGCAAATCCAAGGTACAGCAATAGGCTCGTCTTTTGACCCAAATTCTGCAAACTTTTGTACATGGGGTATTGGTTCTGAGACTGATTTTTTGTTTTTGATCACAGATTATATAAATTATACATATCCTACTTTAAAATTCACAGTGGAATTTAGTCAAACTGAGATGCATTTTTTTGATTTGTTAATTTCTAAATTATAAATATAAATAATACAAAATTCTTCAACCATCAACATTCTGGTCATAAGATTTGTGATTTCATTAATTGTAATTCAACTCATGTCATATATATGCTTAAATGTCCTTGTGGGCGTATATAGGACAAACAAAAATAAATGTGAAAAATGGGGAAATTGTATCTCCTTGACGAACTCCTTTTTTGTAATCTTGATTTTTGTTGCTGTTTTTATGGAGTCTTAGTGTAGATGTTGCATTCTTGTATATGATGTTGATCAAGTCTCTGTACATTTGCTCATTTCCTTGTTTTTTCAGAGAGCTTAATACAGATCTTGTGTAAACAGAGTCAAAGGCTTTTTCATAGTCGATGAATCCCAAGCAAAGTGGTAGTTTGTACTTGTTGCTGGTTTGAATCACTTGCCATACAACTTGAAGATGATCCATTGTGCTAAATCAACTCCTGAATCTTGCTTGCTCGTTTTATTGTTAAGTCAAATTAATCTTAAAATCTGTTGGTGAGTGTCTTGGTAAAAATTTTGTAGATTATATGAAGTCTTTTTTATCTCCTATCTCATGTAAAGTACCCCCGATAATTGTTCCAGTCATTTTCACTTTCTTTTGCTTAATACAATCTATAAAAATATGCAGTAATATTTTTGTCAGCTGTTCACCTCCTTCTTTCATGATGTCAGTCGTTATGCCTTCTTCTCTGGGTGCCTTTCCTTTCTTCATATGTTTGATAGAATGTTTCACTTCTTCCAGTATAACATCTGGAACTTCTTCCTCGGATTACGTTTTTTCCATCTTGTCTTCATCATCTGTTACGTTGCTCTTTTCAATTTGCTGTAAAAGTTTGAGACTTTTCAAAATCAATTTGCAGTTCTTGATGACAGTATCCTCAGTATTGTACTTTCTTACTGTCTTGCAGAGCACAATGTATTCAATCTTTGACTTCAGAGCTGCTGTTTGTTTCATTTCCCTTCTTTTCTTCACGAGTTCTTTTGTCTCTTGTGTGATCTTCTCTTCTCATTTTGTACTCTGTGTTCCAGGGATGTTTTTTGCTGTTTCTGCAATTACTTGCGTCACTTCCTCATAGATTTTGTTTACCTCGATTGCTTCACCTTTTTGTAGATCGTGAACGCTGAATCTATTCTTCATTTCCAGTTGAAACACCAGGTTTTGCTTCTGGAGCATTTCTACATTGATTGTGATGGATTTCGTCATCATGAGTTTGCTCCCCCCAGGCTGTGTTTAGGTGTATTTTGCATCGTACAAGTCTGTGGTCACTTCCTGTGTTAAAATTGCTTAGTACTGAGACATCTTGTATGGTGTGCTTCTTGTTAGTGAGTATGTAGTCAATTTCAGTCTTCACTCTGTTGGGTCCTCTCTATGTCCATTTTCTTGATGAGTTTCTTCTGGAAGTAGGTGTTCATGATGAATAAGTTCTTGTTCTCTGCAAATTCGACTAGTCTGTCACCCCTCTTGTTCCTGTCGCCATGTCAAAATTTGCAGAACGAATTATCGTCTTGCTGGGCTCCCGTTATGGCGCTGAAGTCACCGATGATGAAATTATAGTGGCTCTTCCCATTTCCTTGTAGTTCTTGTACTACTACATAAAAATCTTCAACTTTTTCATCCGAATAGCTTGTTCTTGGTGCACTTGGATGGCCTGAAGTTCATACTTACTTGAAAGTCTTGTCTTGCGGACCTCTGACGCACTCTGTCTCTACTACATTATTCTTGATTCACTTGTGGACAATGAATCCAACGCCTCCTGTTCGTCCATCTGTAGTGCCTCGGTAGAAGAGATGTCCACCCTTGAGTCCTAGTAGGCCTCCATCTTTTCGTCCTACTTCGCTTAGTCTTACGATGTCCCACTTGATTCTTCTAAGTTCTTCCGAATAATCCGATAACTTGCTATCTTTCAAATTTCTTAAATATTTTTTTGGTTCAGGTTCTGATGCTATGAGATGCACAGGCATGGTGTTAAGTTCCGCAGTCAAAGTGAGTTTGTAATACATACAGTGGATGAAATGTTCCAAGGACAGACGTCATGTTTATCAGAGGTACTGGGTTTCATCTTTTGCCTTAGTACTTTAAATGAGATCACATTATACTGTATTGTAGCTCTGTGGCTTTAAGGTCAGGCTTTGTGATTTACAGATGTATTATCTGGGCAATAGAAAGAGAGCTTGGACCGTCTTCATATATCTAGTATACAGGCCTGCTGACTACCTGAATTGACTCCCATTTATAGTTCTGTTGGTAGGTTAGAAGGGATATATGCTTTATGTGACACATGGTAGCCATACAAATGCAGTTGTTTGTTGGGTATTGAATAGAGTTTATTATGTCCTGACAGCTCAATACCCATCGCTGACAGAATCGCAACTTAATTTGTTACAGTGATTCTGGAGGACAAAACCAGTACATTATTATGGTTTTAATAGGTCTTCCATCATGCCTTTTTAATTTACAAGTTTTATCCCAGATGTTTTGAAAATGAGATAGATTCAGGCATTAACCTATCCTAGAAATTTAATATAATTTTATATCAAAATAGTTTTTAGTTTGATTCTTTTTCTTTTTTGCAGTCTGACAGCTACTTCTGCATATCAGTTAGAGCACCGAGAGAGGACACGTATATAGGTAAGTGCTTGTATGAAAAAAACAACCACCCAACCAACCAAATAAAGATTGCTATTAACAAATGGTATTTTGTGCTGCTTTGGATTTCTTAAAGGCTACTGAGAAAAAGCAGCAAACGCAGTTCTGTGCACAGTGTGAATGCAGTTAGAGCTGCATGCCAATGCCTGTGGCAGCCATAACCCAGTTTATCCTTTTTGTATGCTGTTGGCTTTCTGTCCGAGGTGAGATACTTAATCGTCTTCTGTTAGATGGTCTGTTTATGTACATGTTGGCTTTAGTCTGTACTGTATATCCTTTTTGTATTAACAGTAAGTAGTGAGCTTACAAAATTGAACCTGTCCTCATTTAAAACAAATGTGTATATGTAAGCATTTTTAAAGATGACAAGAAAATGAAAGCGCCAGAAATTATATTGGGGCAATACCAACTCATGAAAGGAAGCACAGTATGCTGAAATTCTATTATGCAGTGCATAGGTAGCAAAATAAGTGAATTTTTATTTTCTGGGACAAAAGATTATGGCAAATTGAAACTGTTTCTTGCTGCTAATAATCAAGTGTTTCAGGTACTAGTAACCAGTTTAACCTATCTAAAGCTTATCAATGCATGAACTACTGTTTGCATTTGACAGCAATTAAACTTTTTTTCATGTACACAAAGCCACAAAGCATAATGTGATTTGCAGGCTTAAGCTACATGTATATTTTAATTACATTCTGTAAATACTTACAAGGGGGCATTTCAAAATGCCAGTAGCTATAAATTAAATGTGACCTACTGAAGAGGCACATGCAGTGATATAGTTTAGCTTTGGCAGTTGAGCTTTATCGATAGCTGAAGGATGTGCCACAGACATTCTTAAAAATTGAGATTGACTGAAGCAACTCGGCCAATAAATGTGCTGTCAGCATCATACTTTTTCTTTATTCCACCTGGCTTGCCAATGTGTAAACGCTAAACTAGTGATTTGACACCAAGCCTCTTTCTAACTAATTATTACAACAGAATGATCATGAATACAGTGTCATCACAGGTTGAGGTAATTACAGTTTGACTGTATTTAGTTGTGGTGTTTTATGCAGCCAGCGACTTTGGTAGCAATTGTGTGATCTAATGACAATAAAGTGCCAGTAATAACAAAACCTATTGTTTTTACTTATAAACAAAATTATTAAAACTTGTTAATCTACTACAAAATACGTAAAAATGTGATTAGAAATGTAATTGTTCCCATTTTAATTTAAAATACTATTTTATTTTTTATCTTGCAGTTGACTTCCAGCCTCACGCCAGCATGAATACTGTTCATCACATGTTACTCTATGGTTGCAGATCTCCCTTTTCCACTGATAATTACTGGTAAGGATTTAGATATAGGAACAATTCAGTCTTCCTCCTTTTCCTGAAGCTAAGCATTGGCCATAATTAGCCATAATTTATTTTTATAATGAATAAAAAAGAGTAACCCTGAAAAAGGTTAAATTAACTGACAGCTTTGATGGTTATAATTGTATTGGCACACTTTGAGGAGGAAATGTACCATTACTAGTTTGTTGCTGTTTGGGGGATTTTAAATTCCTAATATGCTTTAATTTACAAAGAGTTGATGCTGAACCTGCTTGGCGAAGTTTTAACATTAGCTGGACACTCGAAACCATGAAGGGAACGATGATTTAAAGCCGATACATTTAAATGACTTCACAGTATCAGTAACAAGTGAATTTATAAAGGGCATTCTAAAACAAGGCACATTAGATGGATAGCAGCAGCTTCTCAAAGGCCCTGCTGTGCAAGATATCTGTGTTTTTAAAATGTGAAGCAGCGTTCTCAGCTCATGAGTTTATAAAATGTGGAAAATGTTGTGTCCATGTACAGTATGTAGTGTGTACAGTATAGTGTGTGCATGTAGCTATCTCTATATCTGTATCTATGTGTTGCAAAAATGCAGGCTTATATTAAGATGTCCTTTAATAACATTGTTGAACACCAGATCTCGAAAATATATTTATTTCCATTAATTATTCCTCATAGGATAGAGCAGTAGTTTTTAATAAAAGACGTATTGTGCTTGAGAAATTATTCTATGATTCTATTTAAAGTAAACAGCTCTTTTTATGAAAATGAAATATTTATTTTCTTTGCTTCAGTAAGGTTAGTTTTAATCCATAGAGTCCTGCCAAATCCTCTGGAACAAGATTAACAATTTAATCTCGCATTAGGTTTTCACTGGGACTTGGTGGTAATGCCTTTTAAGAATCTCTTGTTATCAATTAAGGAATGATAATGGCATTTCTGTCTGGTTCAGTTTCAAAGATGCATGACTAGTAATCATGTGTCTTGCTAATGATTAATTTTGTTTTGATAGTGCACTACATTGAAGTACTGTAGAATAGAACATTAAATGTTTTCCCCAAATGCCTTTGGTTGCACTTCAAATTGTATTGTATTTACATTTTCATTTGTTAAAATTATAGTTTTCATCCCTGTGCTACAACAAAGCTGGCTATCATCCTAGTGCTACAAATAGTGGCAGAGACTTGCCAGTTTCACTTAGTGGCCGAATGGTGGTACATCTTTGAAAGAGAAAACTTTTGTTCCTTCAGCTAAAACTACTATGCGAGAAAGACTGGAAGAATAAACATGCACTGCTACAGCATAGCATACAATAATCACTGTGATTTGTATATTAACAATTTGTATGGTTTTAGCACATTTAGTCACTACTTAATCTGCATTTGTCTTAAGTATCATGCTGATATTCAATTATGCAGCAACCTTATGTTATGACAAAGCCTACTGTCTGGAGTCAGACTCTCGCTTCTAATGCATTCTTGACTACCTGTATTATCAGAAGTCCAATGTAGACATACCACTACTAGCCGGCTTTTCCTTAGTAATGCGTTGGATCTAAAGATTTTTGTTCAGAAGTGGAAACTCCATGACTACATCTTCCTTGTCTGATTTCCTTGTCCCTGCTAAAACAGACCATGGTTTTAGGGATGTAGGTACTTGCCTCTGATTTTAGGGGATTGAGAATTTTGCCTTTTAAAGGATTCCGTTTTTTTTGTTAATGTCAATTCCCTTGCCTGTATACAGTACCTGATTTTGCTTTTTTTTGTTGTTGTCTGTCTTTAGCTGTAACATGTCATACTGCTGCTGTTGGGTGCATCTCTAGACAAATCCTGAATAAATAACTTCAGAATAAATAACCAACCACTCGATTTATTTATTTTTTGTTTATTATATTTATTTTTTATAATTGTCTATTTTTATGTCAACTTGCAGGCAGTAAATATCATTTCAAGGGCGCTGGAACTAAGGGTGCTGGTTTTGCATGGCTTCCATCATGTACAGCGGTTGCAGTTTTGTTCAATGGCTTTCAGCACCCCCACTTTAAAAATTGTTCCAGTGCCACTGTATAATTTTGTAGATAAGTAAGTCACTTGTGAATCGTATTTTATAATAAAACTACATGATTATGGGACATTTTAAGCTTTAAGTGAAGCATACTGTAATTAAACATTTGATTAATATAACCCCTTTGGTTTAATCTTCTTATAATATGTAATAGTTACATTTTTGGAATAATAAAAGAGCAAGAGGCATGAAAATTTGATTTTAATAGCTTTTTAATAGGACTCTCTTCTGTTAATTAATCAGGATGCCAGTGGGTCCAATTTGCCACATTTTAATTTTTCGTGTTTTATTTTGTTGTTCCTGTTTCATATGTGTGTGTGTGTGCTGTCCTGCCATTAAGGTATTCGCAGAATTCT
Source organism: Polyodon spathula (assembly GCF_017654505.1). Lineage (NCBI taxonomy): Eukaryota > Metazoa > Chordata > Actinopteri > Acipenseriformes > Polyodontidae > Polyodon > Polyodon spathula. The sequence goes on from NC_054535.1 coordinate 86,905,170, forward strand.
CTGCTTGACCTTGCAACCGAAAGGAAATCGTGTGAGCTTTAGAAGAACATCACTTTTTTGTCTACAGAGGACATGCATTTGAAACTGACGGAACAAACAACGCAGCAGACCAAGTCATGAGAAGAAACCACTTAGAAGGATTGTAGATGTAACAAAAATATAAGAACACTATTAATACTATCAACTTTAGCACATTGAAATATGTAGAGATTGAGGATCAGTAAGATCTCTTAATTATATCCATGGTATATTTGTCCTGTATAAGCTTAAGGGTTGAATACAATAATGTCTCTTTTAAATTGTGGAATAATCCATAATGTAGAATGTATTTCTTGTAGAAAATGTGTATAATCTAAAGCATATTTTTATTATTATTATTATTATTATTATTATTATTATTATTATTATTATTATTAATTTCTAGAATAATTAAACCATAGAATGCTAGACACACCCTTTTCATGAGCAAAATCCAATACAAATTTAATGGAAAACCAAAGTCAATACAGTTTTGCACAATTCAGAAAATAAATGCAAATGTAGTGGTTCTTTTTGTTGCACAATATGCTGTTGTAGATAAGAGAATTAATGTGTGTTGGCGCACTGTTGTCTCACTTCACTGCAGAAAACCTTTATCAAGCTAGCACTAATAAACGTGCACATTACCATAGCAACCTATGCAGTCTTTTGAAAGAGCAGGATTCTCCTGTGTTGACCCCAGGGAGATATTTACTTTATTCAGTGTCCAACCCTTGTGATGAAACAGACAAAGGGATCATTCTACAAATAAACAGTGTGGGGCGATGGCACAGCAGGTATAGGGCATACGGTATATGGCTTCTGTCCCTTCTGCAGATTTGTTCAACTGATAAGGATGCCGTTGTACGACAAACTAAATATATCGCTTTTTTTTGTTTTTTATTGCTTTAATATTTATTTGTTAGTAATCCCTTTTAAATGTCTAGTAGGTTTGAGACTCCTAACAACCTTTAATTAACAAAATGTTGATATTTTTTGTTGATATTATTTTTAACACCAGAAATCAGTCAGAGCAATCAAGGTTATCCTGAGGAATACATCAAATTCAAAATATAAAAACTTTAGTAGCCTTGATAATGACATGCAGAGTGCATTTGAGATGTCGCTTGTTGTTTTGTTACAGTGCTGCTATGCTACAGCTATGACAGAAGATCCCATTTGTTTGAAAGTCAAATTAACTTATTTGCAAATAATGTTTTACTCATTGATGAAAAGATGAATTGATACATCACACAAGTTAGCTTAAATGTATTAATTTATCATATATATATATATATATATATATATATATATATATATATATATATATATATATATATATATATATATACAAATCACATTATTGTAAAACTAGAGTTGATACTCATGTAAATTTACATTTAAGTGATTAATTGATTGCTTACATGCTATGATTAATTGGTTTCAAAGGAGCAATTACTGTAACTATTGCAATTATGTTAGATGTAGTACTGTAGGAACTGCAGCATTATTCCTAAATACTGTTTGTTAAAGGGCTACTTGTCCTTCATAATCTGTAATTGCACAATTCATTTAAAATGATTGCTTTATTTTAACTTTTTTAGAGAAGTCTTACCTTGTTATGTTCTGCTTCATAGATGTGTTTTGTTTTACATGCGCTGCTTTGCTAGGAAACTTTTCTTTTTTTTAAATGTCATTTGTTTGCCCACACAAATACTTTAATTTTTCTTCCTATTCTGTTTATGTGCATATCCATTACATCATCCATACACTAACTTTCATGATTCGATAAAATGGTTGAGTCCAGGGTTTTAAGTTTTCACATAATAATGAATTGTAGCCTTGCTGTGGCACAGTTTTCAAGCCAGTTTGCCATGAATTAATTGCCAGTGGAGGTAAGGCAGTGTGCCCTGTTTCATTCCTTGCCAGCAATATGCAAAGGATTAGTAAACAACTGTTAGTTGTGACAAGGATAATACATTTTAAATATTTACTCAGATTGCTGCAGTTCTCCTAACCATGCAGTGAATAATCCAATGCAGGTATGGCTGAGAGATGAATACTGTGGTACCATGTTAGCCTGTGTCTCTGGGAAAAGCTGCCTGTAAATAATGTGACAACATTAAACTCTGTTAGAATTTAGTGGTGCGTCACTGAATAATTATGCATGTTTAAATTGCAAACTAAATACTTAGTTTGCATTAGGATTTAAATATCTAGGCTGAAAGGGACATAATGGATTAGTGTTTCAGTCTGTGCCATGCTGAACTGGCTGGTATCTTTGGTATCAAATAGAGCAAACATTAAGTAGTTAGGGGCAGCTACTGACCTACTGTAGATATGTACAGTACCTTACTGTAGTATTCCATTGTTCTGGTAGTAAAGTCCTCTGGGATTAATCTCCCAAATATCCCAATATTGTTCACAATTGATGCAAGTAGAGGTGCAACATCATAAGAATAGATTGAAGATCAAATCCATTTTACTACCATTTATTCCTAATAAAGTTCCGGATGAAGGCTGCTTGGTCAAATCATTGGCAATGTTATAATTTGTTGTGTTTATATTTATTTATTTATTTATAATTTGGGTTTTTTTGTTTTGACAGAAGTGTGGACTGGCAAAGTGTTATCTGCAACCTGTTTCAGTGTCGTTTTTAGAATTACATTTAAATGTCCTTATGAAGCCTTTTTTTTTTTTTTTTTTTTTTTTTTTTTTTTTTTTTTTGAACATTGTGAAAATTCAGGTTGAATTCTCTATATGGTTTAGCAAAACCTCTGTGCCACCCGAAGTAGCATATTTCTATAGGTTTCGTCATTAAACCATTTAGCTATTGCAATCTGTACACAGTTTTTGAAGCTCTTAAAGCTATTACACACTGAAGACATCTACTGTCTTGTTCCATTGTGTATCCACTGTTTTACATGTATAAATGTATACTTTTTTTTCTTGTCAGCAACAAACAGACATGGTTATGCAAGTTTTTGAATTGAGGTGTAGTTTGCGTTACCCAATTGATCTTTTGTGCTTCTTTTGAAGATTTATAATGGCTAGGTTATCTTCATTAGGAAAAGAGATTGCAGCTTCATATAGCAAGTTAACCATAGTAAGGTTGTTAATATTGTGTGTGTCACAAGCCTAAACTGCATTTCTGTTTTCAGCTCATCCAAACTACGTCTCAAACTGGTGTTTTAGGTCTTGACCATATTATGCTATACTGATTCTATAATGGTGGTTAACAGTCTGCATTTATTCATTGCCATTACCAAAAACAATGTGGACTATCTGTTGATGCCATTCTTCAGATCTCAAATCTGTATTCCTCAATAGGGACTGTGGTGGTGTACAAGGAACCTGCCAAGATACAGCTAACATTTTGTATGCTTGGGCGAGGAACGCTCCACCGACAAAGTTACCCAGAGGTATCCAAATGATTTAATTTAAATCATGTTTCATATACGTTATGCTCATGTGATGCTGTCTTTTATTTTCTAATTATCAGCTTGCATGTTAATAAGGTAGTGTTCCACAAGGTGTCCATTCCATTTGCTTCAAATAAAATGAGATTCTGAGTAGCTGTAGGATGCTATTTTTTGTAAATGAGACATTTAAACAACCTTTTTTTTAAATTAATCAATCCCCAAATGTTTAGAATAAGAAAGCAAGGCACTGTTCAGTTTTATTGAAATGCTTATTATTTTTTTCCCTCACTCTTAGGAGTTGGATTTAAAGTTGGCAGTGATGCTGGAATTACACATTTTGTGCTTCAGATTCACTATGGAGATGTTGCAGCATTTCGGGGTAAGATCTCTTAGAATGCCTGTTTCTGCATACACAGAAATGTGGTGGGTTTTTTTTTTTACTTAACGGTTGCTTTTATTTCATACAGAATTCCTGTTCCAATTGAATAACATTCATGTTTTTGTTTTTTGGGTATATTTGTGCTGGCGATTTCATATCTAAACGGTGTCATAGGCTATGTTTGAAATGAAAGCATAAAGATCAAGGGAACTGGATGAATAAAGATGTGAGGCTGCAGTTGATTCTGTATTCATAAAGTGTACACTTGAGTCTGGAACTCTGCAGGAGTGGACACTCGTTTTCCCAGCTCAATCAGCTCTTACTGTTGACTTAACAGCAGTAGCCTTGTCTTGCTAGTCCAGTATGTTTTAATTGTCATCTCAAGTGCTGGCTGCCACTTGCGTTGTGTCCTTGTAATGTCACTGAATGAAAGAAAATAGAGAACTACTAATTCTAAATTCTGTTGTTGAAGTTAACAGGAAATCAGGTGAAGTGGTAGGGAATTTGCTGTTGAGGTGAATGTGGGTGTGTGGGTGGGGGAGCAATAATGCTAATACCTGTATGAATGGGATAGGCAAACAAAAACATACAACTGTCACATGATTATTCTGAACACTGGATAACCCACACTAACATCATGTCACCATTATCCAGCCTGTGGTAAATTCAGAGAAACCTCAATTATCCAGTACACCGTATTTCAAAATGTGTGTCGTCTGAGGAGTTGGATAATTGAGTGTCTCTGCTTGTTAAAAAGCATTTATAAAAGTAACCTTGTTGGGTGCGCCATGTTATACAGTATGTGAACCTTGTGGAGATTTGATTGTACTGATACATCTTTGTGAGTTAGTAAACAGGGCTGACATGTTCATGTTATAAAACTGGTTTTATTCTTGGCAGCACAGCCACAGAAATCAAGAAAAGTATCATGCTGTGATTTGAGTAAACATATTGGAAAGTTTAGTCCGGCATGTACCGGTGCACGTAGACTCCATTATTATCAGACCCACAGACACATTGCTGATAGACAAGAAAAGTAGGCATGCTGGGTAGCTGCATCTTCCCTTGAAGAGAGTGACTTGAATTCCTGGATCAGATACTATGACACTATAGTTTGGATCAAGAGCTACCAGGCAAACCAGATATTCCTGTATTTATTACTTATTTCAATTATACTTATACAGGTATCTTTTTGTAACATTATCTTGGAGTACTGTCACTGTTTTTCTAATTGATAAGTTGGATGCAGTGTGTTAGCAATCTGACATTGTTGATTTGGCAAATCCTATGGAATGAGTGACCATTTAGTCCACTCCATGCTGTTTAGCAAAGACTGAAACACATGCATACATAGTGAGCACAGTCTTTTCTCACCAAATGTTAATGTGTAATGATGAGTAAAGACATGACACAAAACAAAAAATCTGTCAGATCCTGAAGGGCAAAAACACTCTCACAATTGTTTGGATCACAGCATAAGAAAAACACATAATTAGGTCACCTGGACAAAATGTTCCAAAATGATGCACAAGCGATATGCCTCCTGCTGAGTGTCGTGCTTGAGATGGATAACCTCATTGATTTACCAACACTGATTTAATCACAATCACAAATCCCTATCACATTAGCACGGAGCATCTGGGTATTAAGAGGACGAAAAGGGCTTCATGCCTGTGCTTGAACTTTTTAACCAGATTAACTTTTTATTAATATATACTGTACTTGACATCAGTCCCAGAAGACTTGCATTACAGCTACTGTAGTGACTTTAGCAAGAAGATCTTCCCTCTAACATAATTAACAAAGCTCAGTCAGTACTGGCAGCCTGGTGAAGAACAGGGCTGCTAGGTAATAGGTTATTAGATGAGAACAGAATTAGTATGCATCTTGCATGCTTTAGTGTTTTATTTTATTTTTTAATTGACAGCACTGGGGGCAGAAACCCTTTATTTATCCACAAAGCAGGTACACCACTGGCACAAAGTTCTCTTACTGGTCCTGCCAATAAGCTACGGTCCTGCCCTTGGGAGGTGGTGGAGGGGAGTACCCTCTCGGGAGCAAGAAGGCCTGCTCTGCTGACTAATCGTTGGTCTTTTCAAAAGTCTGCCTCAGTGTCTATTTGGTTATGGAAATTGTGTTTTGAGGTTTTTTGGTTGTGGACATCTGGGTGAGACCACCAGAACTAATTTCATGTCTGTTTGCCCATTTCACACATGTCTGCTCAGGAGGCAGTGTGGTCCAGTGGTTAAAGTCCAGGGCTTGTAACCACAAAGTCACAGGTTCAAATCCCACCTCTTCCATTGAATGACTCTCTGTGTGACCCTGAACAAGTCACTTCACCTCCTTGTGCTTCATCCTGTGGATGAGATGTTAAATACAGATTAATATATTAATATAAAATAATAATACAAAGGTTTGTTATTTGTAAATGATATGGAGCTTCAGGTGAAAAGCTTCATGTGATACGGTCAATCCAATGAGTCACAAAATCCCATGGAGAGCCTGAGTAAAGCTTTCCAAGCTGAATAAAAAATAAATAGTGCAAATCTCAAGTAAGAACATTGGTCATATTGTATTAATCAGGTTCCCTTTCTTTATAAATACGCCATAGGCTGTGTGGTCCAGTGGTTAAAGAAAAGGGCTTGTAACTAGGAGATCCCCCGGTTCAAATCCTCACTGACCCACTGTGTCACCTTGTCCTCTGTCTTTTGGGTGAGACGCTGTTGTAAGTGACTCGGCAGTTGATGCATAGTTCACACACCCTAGTCTCTGTAAGTTGCCTTGGATAAAGGCGTCTGCTAAATAAACTAATAATAATAATGTTATTTTTTATTATAATTAAAAAAAAAAAATTACTTATTTTAATTGTTTAGATCTACTATTTTCATTCAATATGTATGATCATTTAGACTATTTGCACGTGGTTTCATACTTTAGTCTTTTATACAAGAAAATAGGCTTTTTTGACAGGCCAGATTGTTATCATTCTCCAAAGTGTATTGTATTTTGAGTAATGTGTACTGTAAAACGCTTTATATTCCTGCATTTTTTGGAAATTGAGAATAAATGTTGTGAATTGGTGAGCTCACATTTGCCATTGTTCTACATATTAGAACATTAAACAGTATTGTGTCTGTCATTACCATAATAATATTGATTTTTATTTTCAGATAACCACAAGGACTGTTCAGGAGTTTCTCTTAAAATGACGTCTAAACCGTAAGTATTTCCTGAGGAGTCCTCATCATTGTACACCACAATTTACAGTAAAGGACAAAAGGAGATATTTATGAAAGACCTGTTTTCTTCTCCAATAAATGCAATGATATAGTAGAATGATCACTTTCTTTGCTATTGGATACAAAGTAAATACTGCACTTTCAAACCCACTGTATTGTTTATAGGCTGATGCCATGTGATGTTGTATGGAGCGAGACTGATTGTGACTGCAAAATGCTTCACACTGAGGGCTAGTGTAGAAAGTGTGGATAGCATACGTGCTTTTAATATGTGTCATTTGATAAAATATACTGAGACAACTGTCTCATTACCATAGGTGTGCTAGAGGCATTATGGATAAGGCACACCACCTTAGTGTCCTGAGTAGTACTTCTGTGTAATATGGGTAAAATGCAGAGATGTCAATAAAAGCAAGTTGAGCATTACATCTGATTTTTAAACAGTAAAGATGCCCTTTATGAAAACAGTGTTTTTAGTTTAAAAAAATCACTGTTCTTGCTCCATTTTTTTTGTACCTATGAACAAGATAAGTCATCATTAACTGTACTGTACACTAGTAGTGTATAATGATACGTTGTTTTATACATTTAACAGAGTGGTTAAGAGATTGTAACAGCTGTTCTTTGTAAAAACGAATATGTCTGTCTCTTGCTGCAGACAGCCTTTGATTGCTGGCATGTATCTCCTCATGTCTGTGGATACGGTTATACTACCAGGGAAAAAGGGTGAGTGAAAGTCATGGAACTGATTTATCATTTTCATTGTAATTGCTCAACATTTACATCCTTTTGATGTTCTATCTGACATTAAACATTGGGAGTAGTACAATATCATGCTGCTTTGGATTTTTGGATTTGTGGTGTTGTTGCTACTCTTAATTTTCCTCAGTTTAAATAACTGTGCATTTAATCCATTTATATATTTGGTGTTTCAGAGATTTTGCACAATTATTTGTTTTATACTGCAAATGAAAGAACTATGATTTCTGCTTTCTTGCTGTTTTTCAAAAACCACCTCGTAATAAGGGCTATTGGTAAAATACCATGTCACTGTGTTTAGCACCGTGTCGTGTAGCGCTTCCTTTTCTTAATTAATTCTCGTTAGTATAGTGCTGCAGTATATCCTAATAGATTTGTTTTGGATTGCTGGTGGTCTTATTCTCTACAAAGATTGCCATCATTACTTTTTAAAGTAACACTAAAATGATTCAACTTAATACATTTAAATAGATTCCGCCTTCAGTAAACATGTTCAAGTATTTCTAGGATAAAATTAAATTTCAAAAGCTGTGCTGGTCTAACCCCAAATAGAACAAATAGAGATTTACAGACAGTTCTAACACTGTTAAAAAGCATTGTGTTTTTTACGGTACTAACATTCACACCCTTTCATTCCGAAAGCTGTAACTGTTCAATTCTCAACTTTAATTAATCCTCATTGTCATTGCCTGTTCCATAACTTGCAGTTTTAAAAAAGTTGAGTACACATTTAATTATATATTATCTGCACAAGAGAACTTTCCCTCAGGTGTTAAGACTAACAGTAACAACAAGGACTTATCTTGAGTAATCTTCATTTGCATAATACATTCTAATAATTTAAATGTGTATTATGGTAGATATGTCTGTTCTTGGAAGTAATGACAGACCAAACACTGCCTGGCCCATCTTGAAAACAAGCCAAAAAATAGTAGCATGTTATGAATTCTTATTGGCTTTCTTTGTTGTGCACCAGCTGAGGAGAAAAAAAGGTTAGGTGTTTGCTGTGGTGATGTTAGAATTGTGTGATGGGTTTTTTTTCCCCCATTTTTTTTTTTTATGTGGTTGACATCTTCTTTGTGTTAAAAACAAGAAAACAACTGTTTGTGTGTGAAATTAGTGATTTATAGAATGGTGTTTTGTGGACATCGCCTCATAGAGGAAGTCTCTTTAGCTGTAATGTGTTTGCTGACAATCCAGGGAAAAATCAATTGAGATGAGTAAAAGCATGCTGTGTGGTTTGCAACTGCTGTGGCTGTCCTTTTAGTAATACAACCATCGGCTATCAAAGTTGATAAACATTATTTGTGTTTCAGTCCCACTGTACAACAAATATATATTTAGAAAGAAGACATTTCTGATAGATACAAAGACCAGTCTTTTTTAAATGAAGATTTGTTTGTGATAATTTGTTAACCAGGATGGCAGTCCCGTTGTTCTCCCATGTATGAATATGTTTTCTCCCTTTTTGTCTATGTTTGCCATTACTGAAAGGATCAGCCTTATAAAGATGTTATGTACTGTTAACCAAGTTTATAAAATTCAAGAATGGAGAAAGCAATCTCATTGGCTAACAAAGTGTTCCATCCTGTGCAATTATGTCACCATACCAGCATGGCTTAAAACTTTCAGAACCACTCTGCTTGATTCATTTGACAAGCAATTAACTTTGGTATTGGTGGGGTATGCAGGGGGGTGGCATTTTATCAATAACACACTCCAGGGTATTCAAATATTGTCCAGAACTTTCCGGCCTAGACCTAGTTTAAAAGCACTTAGCTTTGCCTTGTGGAAAACACCCCTAGGTGTTCAGCTATTGGACATATTTGAACACAGTGTTGCTTTCTAACCAAGACATATTAAACACAATTTGGGAGTAAAAAACTACAGCCTGTAAGTGAGCACTTTAGTTATTTTTTATATGACTCTGTTAGGTCAGAATTTAAGTTGTAGTAGTAGTAGTGTTATTATTTTAATGTTCATGTAACCTATATGAACATAGGAAACAGTAACGGAAACAGAAACATTTATATTTGTTTAGATATGCTGCATAACTCCAGATGATCCCGTTTGTAAGTTGCAAGGTATTGATCATTGGGTTGCATATCTTTAAAAATGGTTTAGTTATTTAATGATATATGTTGATGTTGTGCTTTTGGTTATCTGTAATTTCCATGTATTTCTTTTGTTTGCAGTTGTTAATGCTGACATTTCCTGCATGTACAGGAAGTATCCAATTTACCCTTTTGCATTCCGAACGCACACACATCGTTTAGGTAAGGATATCGAATGGATAATATTCAAGGGTTTGTACTGTCAATATTCAGTGACAATAAGGGAAATTGCTTTATTTTATCTCATGGAAATTAGAACAGGGCAGTAGAGTTACTGTACATGCTTATTTGACAGGAAAAAGTACCAGTAATTGGATGTCCAAACTGTTTGCCTGATTTTCTTTTAAATGATCAACTAGGGAAAACTTTAATGAGACCAAAATCTATGTTTTGTGAGTGTATTATAGTAAAAAGTAAATTACATTACAAAATAGTTTTAATATTCATACATCAATGATTAAATAATATTTTATTCAAGAACGAAAACAAACTGGAACGCACAGGGAGTCTGTTTTTGTTTTTATTTTTTATGAAGCATTTGTAGTCCACAGTCAACCAGGGATCATACTTCAGTCCAAAATTGAATGTGATTGTGAGACAAAGAAGCTGTAAGTTAGGACATAATTTAAATGCTGTTCATTCATCTTGATTGCACTGCTATGTATTTCAGTTACAACATGAAGTAATCTGATGTAAACCAAATAATTTTTCCTTTTCAGGTAAAGTGGTAAGTGGATACAGAGTACGAGATGGAAAGTGGACTTTAATTGGCAGACAGAGTCCTCAATTACCCCAGGTATGTGCTTTCGTTTCCATTTAATGAGGACATTTTAATATTGTAAGATAGCTTTGATAAAAAGACTGGGAAAGAGGCAGATGTGCGTGTGTTTGTTTTACTTGAGTGAAACTAATGGAGGTTGACTGTTCTGCATTAGGGAAGCTGTGAGGCTGACTACTTTACCAAATGGGACAGCAAGATGCCTGTTTTGAAACTGAGCTTGATCTTAAATTATTTATCATTGGAACAGCGGTTAGAGGTTAAAATCGCTGTCTGTCATCATTACAAACCAGATATCTTGTATGATGCAGCAGATATATCAATCTGGATAAGTTATAAAATGTTACCAGTGACAGATCATATTCTAGATATTATAATATCAAATATATTGGTGTGGTGCAGGATAACAGCAATGCACCCCCCCCCCCCCCCCCTTCCCCCTTCTCATGTCATAGCAGTATGAAAACTAACACATTTAAGCTCCAAGAGGCGTTGCTTAAAGATTTAATATTGAAATGAATTTTACATGGTGTTTAAAATTGCAGAGAGGATAACCTGTGGAGTAACTCTTCAATGCAATAATTTAAAACAATAAGGGTGAACTGGATTGAGAAACACAATTTCCAAGTGAAAAAAATATATAAATTTATAGAAAAGTAATTAAAAATAAAAACTGAAATAACTTGGTTGGATAAGTGTCCACCCCCCTTGTAATAGCAATTCTAAATTAGCTCAGGTGTAACCAATCGCCTTCAAAATTACACACCAAGTTAAGTGGCCTCCACCTAAGTTAAATTGTAGTGATTCACATAATTTCAGGATAAATTCAGCAGTTCCTGTAGGTTCCCTCTGCTGGGTAGTGCATTTCAAAGCAAAGACTCAACCATGAGCACCAAGGCGCTTTCAAAAGAACTCTGGGACAACGCTGTTGAAAGGCACAGATCAGGGGATGGGTATAAAAAATATCAAAGGCCTTGAATATCCCTTGGAGCATGGTCAAGACAATCATTAAGAAGTGGAATGTGTATGGCACCACCAAGACCCTGCCTAGATCAGGCCGTCCCTCCAAACTGGGTGACCGAGCAAGAGGGAGACTGATCAGAGAGGCTACCAAGAGGCCAATGGCAACTTTGCAAGAGCTACAGGCTTTTATAGCCAAGACTGGTCAAAGTATGCATGTGACAACAATATCCCAAGCACTCCACAAATCTGGCCTGTATGGCAGGGTGGCAAGAAGAAAGCCATTACTCAAGAAAGCCCACCTTGGATCCCATTTTGAAGTGTGCAAAAAAACACTCGGGAGATTTTGTAGCCATGTGGCAAAAAGTTTTGTGGTCTGACGAAACTAAAATATAACTTTTTGCCCTAAATGCAAAGCTTTATGTTTGGCGCAAACCCAACACAGCGCATCACCCAAAGAACACCATCCCAAGTTATCAAAAACATGGTGGTGGCAGCATCATGTCATGGGGATGTTTCTCATCGTTAGGGACTGGGGCACTTGTCAGGATAGAAGGGAAAATGAATAGAGCAAAGTACAGAGAAGTCTTTGGGGAAAACTTGCTGTCTGCTGCAAGAAAGCTGAAACTGGGACGGAAGTTCATCTTTCAGCATGACAACGACCCAAAACACACAGCCAAAGCTACACTGGAGTGGCTAAGGAACAAAAAAGGTAAACGTCCTTGAGTGGCCCAGTCAGAGCCAAGACCTAAACCCAATTGAAAATTTGTGGCATGACTTGACGATTGCTGTCCATCAACGCTCCCCAAAGAACTTGACAGAGCTTGAACAGTTTATAAAGAAGATTGGTCAAATATTGCCAAATCTAGGTGTGCAAAGTTGGTAGGTAAATCTATCCCAACAGAATCACAGCTGTAATTGCTGCCAAATGTGCTTCCACCGAGTATTAACTAGGTAAGTAATGATGGACATTTTTACACGTACTATGGAAGTGCAATGCTTGTACTGATGCCATAGCTATAATTTTGTATTTTCAGGTATGGGTGAGGATATGTGTTACTGATATACTCGTTTTCACTTTGTTCTTTTTTTTGTTCAGATTACCAAGCAAATCTGAATATTAGCTGTGTAGTCTTTAGCTTTGCAGACAACACACATGGCCTTCTTGAACTCACTTCTTCAGTGACCTTTCGCGGCTGTTCTGTCTTGGCAATTCTGTTCAGTACTGTTGTAAGCATGATTGCATCCTCGGTCCCTGAGGAAAAATACAAGCTAGTCGGTGACTTTGCAGAAGAAACATAGGACACAGTAGAGAAAGTGCTGACAAATAATAGGTGTTCTCTTTTTATTTTTTTTTATTTTTTTTTTCATTTTCTAACACTCTAGATGTTTCCTGTAGAGGCATGATTGCATAGACAGATATTTAATAGTGGGTGCCAAAAACTGTCAAAATCTTGATTCCACACATTAAGCTATTGAGAGGTGATTAGACAGATCTATGTGAGCATGTGTGGTGTTTTTTTTTTTTTTTTAATGGTACACACTCTCTACATTATAAGTTACATTATTAGGATATCTGGTTGACATGCTCCTGTGCTTGTCTTCTCTACCTGTTGCCTGTTTTACTTCCTGTGAACCTTACTTGAAAACATGTGTTGTTATTTGTCGATTTACCTCATGCTCATGCCTGGCTCATCACTGGTTTCATTTCTGGTTTTCCACAGGCATTCTACCCAGTAAACAATGCTGTTGACATCAGATATGGAGACACAGTAGCTGCTAGATGTGTCTTTACAGGGGAGGGAAAGACAAGTACTACATACATTGGGTGAGTTTGAAATTGATTAATGTTTTTTTTTTTTTTTTTTTTTTTTTTACCTCCATTGGATGTTTCCCTATTGTTAAGAGATTTAGTTTTTTCAATCCTGAAAAATGTAAGTGCATAAAAAAGCTAGTGGAAACTCTGGACATGTACTTTATCCTGCATGATAGGACTTCCTTTCTGTTAGTACAGTTTGTGGGGTGTCCCATGTAAGGTGTGTGACCTTCAGTTTGAAGAAGCCATTGTTATAATTAATATGTGTATAACCTCATATTTGATATGTGGATTGCATTTTCAGTACCTTCTGTATGGTTCACTGTTTATGCAGTTCTCTGGGTACTGGTAAATATTATAACTTGCCAGAGTTCAGTTCTTATATATATATATATATATATATATAGCCTAATATATATTTATATGATATATATATATACATATACACACACACACACACACACACACAGTGGCTTGCAAAAGTATTCAGACCCCTGACCAATTCTCTCATATTACCGAATTACAAATGGTACATTGAAATTTCGTTGTGTTTGATATTTTATTTTTAAACACTGAAACTCAGAATCAGTTATTGTAAGGTGACATTGGTTTTATGTTGGGAAATATTTTTAAGAAAAATAAAAAACTGAAATATCTTGCTTGCATAAGTATTCAACCCCTGTGCTGTGGAAGCTCCCAGTTTGCACCGATGAAAGAAATTGCCCTAACGAGGACACAATTACCTTACCATTGGCCTCCACCTGTGAACCATTAAAGTTGCTGTCACATTTTCTGGATAAAAACGGCACTGTTGAAGGATCATTGGTAAGGCTGTGAATCTGAAGGAAAATGAAGACCAAAGAGCATTCTACAGAAGTTAGAGATAAAGTAATACAAATGCATAGATTAGGGAAAGGGTACAAAATAATATCCAAGTGTTTGGATATCCCAGTGAGGACAGTTGGATCAATAATTAGGAAGTGGAAGCTGCATCACACCACCCAGGCACTGCCAAGAAAAGGCTGTCCCTCAAAACTCAGCGCTCAAACAAGAAGGAGACTTGTGAGAGAAGCCACAGAGAGGCCAACAATCACTTTGAAGGAGCTACAGAGTTCAATGGCTGGGAGTGGAGTAATGGTGCACCAGTCAACCATATCAAGAGCTCTGCATAACACTGGCCTGTATGGGAGGGTGGCAAGAAAGAAGCCGTTACTCAAAAAGTACCATCTGAAAGCACGTCTGGAGTTTTCCAGAAAGCATGAGAGTGACCCAGCTGCGATGTGGGAAAAGGTTTTGTGGTCAGATGAGACCAAGATAGAGCTTTTTGGCCAAAACTCAAAGCGCTATGTGTGGTGCAAACCTAACACTGCCCATGCCTCAAGACACACCATCCCTACAGTGAAGTATGGTGGTGGCAGCATCATGCTGTGGGGATGCTTCTCATCAGCAGGGACTGGGCATCTTGTTACAATTGAAGGAAGAATGGATGGAGCAAAATACAGGAAAATACTGCAAGAGAATCTGCTTCAGTCCACTAAAAAACTGAAGCTTGGGAGGAAATTCACCTTTCAGCAGGACAATGATCCCAAGCACAAGGCCAAAGCAACATTGGAGTGGCTCAAGAACAAAAAGGTGAATGTCCTACAGTGGCCCAGTCAAAGTCCTGATCTCAATCCCATTGAGAATCTGTGGCACTATTTGAAAATTGCGGTCCACAAGCGTTGTCCAACCAACCTGAACAACCTGGAGCAAATCTGCCAAGAAGAATGGGCCAAAACCACTCCAACACTGTGTGCAAAGCTGGTACATACTTACCCCAAAAGACTTAAAGCTGTTATTGCAGCGAAAGGTGGCTCTACCAAATATTAATGTGTGGGGGTTGAATATTTATGCAAGCAAGATTTTTCAGTTTTTTTATTTTTCTTAAAAATATTTCCCAATATAAAACCAATGTCACCTTACAATAATTTATTTTGAGTTTAAGTGTTTTAAAATAAAGTATCGAACAGAACGAAATTTCAATGTACCATTTGTAATTCAGTAATGTGAGAGAATTGGTCAGGGGTCTGAATACTTTTGCAAGCCACTGTGTGTGTGTGTGTGTGTGTGTGTGTGTGTGTGTGTATACATATACACATATATATATATATATATATATATATATATATATATATATATATATATATATATATATATATATATATATATATCGGACTTTTACAAGTTCATGTTTTTTTTTTTTGTTTGTTTGTTTTTTGTATGCATTTTTTGTGTCCTTTCTGTGTGTGAAGTGAACCTGTACATGTAGATATGGCACAGACAGCACTGCCTTGTAAGCCTTTTAACTGTACTTTTAACTAAGTATTTATGTCATTACTGTCACCTTGGTGTTGTCTCATGTGAATCAGAGAAAGAAAAAAAAACATTGTAATTCCAGCCCTTCTGCCACCTTCCAGTGGTGTTCCAGGCTGTGACAGGCACACTGACAATGTGACCCCAGAGAATTGTAAAAGCATTGCCAAGCAAAGGAAATGGCTGCTCCCTGTAGTCTCTTGGGAACCTGATTTTTTTAATGCATGGAAAAACCTGTTTCCTTTTTTGGAACTTTCTTTTTGTCTGCGAGTCTCTTCCATGTCATTACGGTTGCCATGGTGAATAAATGAACATTTCATGACACCGGTGAGGAAAGTAGACATTGTTTTTTTCCAAGTGGTAAATGGAACGCCCCGTGCCTCTGTTTGCTGTCTGTGATAAATAATTAAAAAGTGTATAGAATGGTGCATATTGAATGAGAAGGGTGGGGGGAAAAACACTTGAAGAAAGAACTAGTATTTGCATTACTAACTAACAAGTTGTTTCTACTGTTAATGTTAATTTTAATATTAAAATAATAATAATGATTTCCATATACTTTACTGTTTTTGTGTCTCCAATGTCGACAGGAGTACTTCAGCAGATGAAATGTGCAATTTCTATATCATGTATTACATGGATGCAAAACAAGCTGTTCCATACATGAGCTGCATGCAAGGTGGTAACAGTGACATGTTCAGAAATATTCCTGAAGAGGCTAACATTCCAATTCCGGTCAGCCCTGAAGAGATGATGATGATGATGCATGGGCATGGACCTCACCCAGGTAAAATATATTCTTTACCTGGGATAGCAAGCTAAACAGTACATTTCAGTATTTTACAAAGTAATGTGTACAATGATCTTTCTGGGGATAGAAAATGCCCAGACAGCTCAAATGATCTACAAACATTTATTTATGATTCTTTGAGGTACAGATGTGCAAGCATGAAGTACTGTATGTGTTTGTGGAATTGGAGGGTATGCCAAGTTTGTTTGTTTATTTATTTATTTATTTATTTTTTTAAGTGAAATTGGTTTAATATGTTAAGCTAATACGATATTAACACATTTTAAATTATCTGGTTCCTTACGTTTACTGGCCTGCATATGTTACTTTTAGCCAGATTTTGTAAGGTCTCTTTTATTGTTTCCACAACATTTTAATTAAGAGTGAACTGGTAGTGTAAGGGTAACAAGGATGTCATTGTATAATGCACTGTATGAATACATTTTAGATCCTAAAGTTGTAAAGGAAGATTCTGTTCTACAGCAGCCCAAAAGGGAAGAGGAGGAGGTCCTAGACCAGGGTAAGTGAAACTGCAATACAGATTTCATCCTTATCAGAATAAACTGAAACCTGTTATAGAAACTTGAAGAAAACCCTAATTCTTTTCTAGAGTAACCATTTCTTTGTATAGCTATGCCAGTGACATCGATGTTAATTTAAATCTGGGTTCTGTCAGTTTAAGGGTATTTATTCAAACAGGGAAACGCCAAGTTAGTTGGTTAAGTATATACACATTTCCTTTCTAGAAAAACAAAACGAAACAAAAAAAGATTTAATCTTCTAAATAGATTGTTTTGGGGGTTAAACATTTACCCATGCTTTGTTGTTCCTCTATCATGTTAGAATGTCTCTCATATTACCTCATTCCAATCTGCTCAGTACTGTTTTACTATAATAAGTAGGTATGCCCTGACAGACCTAGAATCATACATTGACTCATATGCAAAGTACTTTCAAATCTGTGATTTATAAGATGTTATCTTGCTCTGTTTTATGTTCTACAAACACAAATAAATAAATAATCCATAACTCCTGTAGCAACATTTTGTAATTCCTATGAAAACTATATTATATATATATATATATATATATATATATATATATATATATATATATATAAAAATAATAGAAATAGATCTGCACAGCTTTTTTGGTCAATGAAAACAGTGATGCTGCACAATTTGGTAACCGTTTGTATTGACCAGCTTTGCGAGCCATATTCTTTGAGACCACGGAGGTAACGGATGCACAAGGATAGGCAGTCTGAAGCCTTTGTTACCATGGACACAGTACACCAGTAATGTTACGACATTTTACATTGTTTTTAGGTGCTCTGTAAAACTGCTTGACTGAATATATGTGGGAGATCTGCATTTCATAAATACTAATTGTCATCTGGGTGTGGGTGTTATGGTTATTCTGTAATTCTGTTCCAGTACCAAACACATTAGTAAAGTTTTCATAGCCATGGACAAATGTTTAATATTTATTTTGATAGTACCCTCTTGTGTTAGAGAAAATACATTTGTTTATTGTGGTCCGTTGTGTTTTCTAGTGCAACATTATTTTTCTTCTTTGTCTATAACCGCCCACTACATTTAAGTATACATTTTTCAGATGTTAACGACCATCATGTTTTTAGAGGCCTTTTTTGGATGAATCTTTTTTTTTTTGCCATTATCAGACTCTTTCTTTTTGATGCTGGATACTCACGCTGTGCTCACAGCAGAATTATAACTCCCAGTCACTGCAGCATCTTTTTGTGAACCACTTCTTGCCCACATGCATACACTGTAAAATAGAAAATATAAGGTTAGCATTGTCCTTGAAATATGTTTGTGAGAGACAAAGCAGACCTGATCTCAAAATTCATTTAGGCAATTGGGATGCCAATACATTATTCTATTAAGATCCATTCCTTGATCACAACAAAGTATTCTGATTATTTGCATTTCACAAAACTTGTAAAAGATATACAGTAGTTGAGGCACAGTACATGCATACAAGTAAATATTTATTAACTATATCTCCAGTTGTGATGAACGCTGAGATGGACATTCCTTAGCCCAAGTCACTTTGAGTATCACATTGTGGAGTTCTGTTCTGTATTTGCTACTATAATTAAGCCAGTATGTACTGCTTTTTCAAATGATGACTTATACAGGAAGTTATTCCACATACTTGTATTATGTGAGTTTACTAACACCGGGATTGGCTGACCTATTGAAGGCTATATCTTAGGAATCAGTTATTGACATCTTGTGGCAAAGTGATTAACAGTGTGCAGGTGATCAATAGTCAGACAAACAACGATAATCCAGGTCCAGTGAAGGTATAATACAATGCCTGATGGCTAACAGCAGTAAACAATAACAATGTTAATGAAACAATACAGCGGCGTGTATTGCTTATTTATAATCCGTGGGTTTGCCCCGAAATAATAACAGACCCGTTTCAGTTCACCCACACGTAACACATACACAAACACCAGTCCACAGTGCATGCACTAGTGCTTATGGTGAATACAGTTCTTTAGTGACAACAAAAGTGCAGTGTTGTTGATCCAGGTTCAGTGCTGGCCTTTTGCGACAGCACCGGATCGTGTTAGCTGTCCAAATAATTACAAACAGTATTTTTAACAACAAACTAAAACACTCATGTTTCACAACACAGGTTCTTCTTCTGGTGATTTAACGTAACCATTCACAAAGGAACAGGTCACATCACTACGTCCCCTTTTTATAACATCACCCATGACCCCTTGGTCAACGAGCGCATCTGCTCCTCCAATCCACGGATCCCACGCCGTTTCCCTTCCGGGTCTTTGAGTTTGTATACCGTAGCTTTGCCCACTTTCTTGTCGTGCCATTTAGTCCAGGGTATTCTGCTCCCTTTATGCATCTGCCTCGCAGGTCGGGAGGGAGATCTAATACCAAGAATCATTCGATCTGTGTCACACACCTCTAATGTGTTATGTACTCTTGGTTGAGGGTGTGCTTCTGTAATAATTCATTATGGTGCTTTTACATTCTGAAAGTTGTTATTACATTGTGCCTGTGAGCAGATGCACAATACCTTACACTCTTTCCGCTGAAATGGACTTGAATTTAAGTGGCTTGGTTGGCAATGCAGTGAGACTGCAATAGTATTAAAATGTGGTGAAATAGACGAAGAGTCAAATGTGGTGAAAGAGTCATAGAAGAGTCAGATGTGGGTCAACTTTTTGGGCAAAACTGGAATGGGGAAAACATTGCTTGTTGACCTTTTCACTGGCACTTGAGATTAAGCTTGTATGGCTTTTTGAAACTGAAAAGCTGGTCTCTGTTGGTTTGTCACAGATACTGTTAAAAACATTATATTACTGAAAATTTAATGCAGAGCACTCCATCAAATAGTGCCCCTTTTTTCTGTGACTTAGTGCTTGCTAACCTGCTTTTGCATTCTCTAACCTTCACAGTGCAGTACATAATTAATTAAACAAAATTGTTTATTTACAATTTTTTTTGCTATTTCGATTTTTAACAATCACTTTTTATAAATTCTTGCAATATGTGTTTGTGCATAATTTCTTGTATAAGGAAAACACTGTAAAGAAATAAACTGTACACTAAGGCTTTCATATTTAAAAACAAAAGTTAAACATTTAAACTAAATAGATTCTGGGAAACAAAACAGCAGGAAAACAAACTGGGGAAAATATGGGATAACATTTAGGAAAGTCTTGGTTACTACACTTCAAACAGAATGGAAGACCTCCAGTGAACACAGGAGTGACTGAAGTAGTAGTTCAGAATACTGATTGTGTATGTAGGCAGTTCTAGGTCTTCATATGCTATTTTTAAATGTGTCAATTGGATATGTTTGACAGGTCAGTGTATGAATACATATTTTGCATAAGATGAAGCTCATACACACTAACTTTGTTTCTCATCTTCTGAATAAAACATTAGTTAAAAATGCTGACTTAGTGTAAGGACTACCATCTACAGTTCTGTAATTCATTTGGGAAGTGAATGTAACATGGTATGCATCCACGTGTCAAGAGTTCTAAAGTGTTGCTGAGCTTGATTTAAATAGAATTTTAAACAAAATTAAACTCAACACCCCTTCCTTTCCCTATTTACTCCCTTATTTATAGGCATCCCAGGTTCTGTCATTTGAAACAAGATGTGAACTATTGTGGTGCTGCAAGAAACATTATAGAAAATCTACTCAACAAAAACATCAACAGCAAACATTTAGGGGTTTGTTATTAGAAAATGCTAGATAATATTTTTTTTGTAATCTTTTTTTTAAAACCGTTGGCTACCCATATTCCACATTTTAAGAATCTTGTTTATCATTTTGTCATAATTATATTTGTACACACACACACACACACACACACACACACACACACACCACATATATATATATATATATATATAGTACCAGTCAAAAGTTTGAGTACACCTGCTTGAAACCAGGTTTTTTGTGATTTTCTGTGCTTTTAACTGTATAAACTTGTCTATAAACTGAAGCCCAAGTCAATAAAAAGTGTGAAATGTGTATAACACGGTGTTAGAACACTGGCCTAAGTATAAAAGTGTCTTTGTTAGATGTTCTCTGAGTTAACTAGCATGTTACCTAATTAACCTTTTGTCACCAATTATTGTTAACAGGTGAGGGTGCATGATTACTATAAATATAGGTAGCATAGGCACAAGTTTGTCATTCCTGAATGTAAGGGAGCAGAAAATGGCAAAATACGCTCAGTTAAGCAAAGAAAAAAGTCTGTAATTACTTTAAGAAATGAAGGTCAATCTTTAAGACAAATCGCAAGAACTTTGCAAGTGTCTGTAACTGCTGTGGCCAAGACCATCAAATGACTTGAAGAAACTGGCACTCATGAGGACCGAACAGGGTCAGGCAAGCCAAGGGTGACCTCAGAATCAGAGAAAAAGTTCATTCAAGTCACAAGACTGCGAAACCGATGATTAACTGCCCCTGAAATACAAGCTCAGCTAAATGCTACTAGAAGTACAGATGTTTCAACTTCAACTGTTCAGAGGAGATTGCGTGAAGTTGGCCTAACTGGAAGAATTGGTGCAAAGAAACCATTGTAAAGAGTGCAGAATAAGAGGAAGAGACTTGCCTGGGCCAAAAAACACAGAAACTGGACGCTTGAGGAGTGGAAGTCGGTCTTATGGACCGACGAGTCCAAATCTGAAATATTTGGGTCCAACCGCCGAGTATTTGTAAGACGCAGAGAGGTTGAGCGCGTGAGTTTTGCATGTGTGGTTCCCACTGTCAAGCATGGAGGAGGAAGTGATACGGTCTGGGGTTGCTTTTGTGGTGACAGGGTTGATGATCTTTACCAAGTCCATGGCACGCTCAACCAGCACGGCTATCATAGCATACTTCAGAGGCATGCCATTCCATCAGGATTACAGCTAGTTGGGCAGTCCTTCATTCTTCAGCAAGACAATGACCCGAAACACACCTCAAAGTTGTGCAAGAACTATCTGGCGAAGAAGGAAAGTGAAGAACAAGTCAATCTAATAACCTGGCCTGCCCAGTCTCCAGACCTCAATACCATAGAACTTGTATGGGACGAACTGGACAAAAGAGTCGAAGCAAAGCTACCCACAAGTGCCCTACATCTCTGGGAATTGCTGCAGAAGAGCTGGGAAGACATGTTGCGTGATTTCCTGCTGAAACTTGTAACCAAATGCCTCGTATTTGTGAGGCTGTTATTAAGGCAAAGGGTGGCTATTTTGAGGAATCCAAGATTTAGAAACCATTTGTAATTTTCTTGAACATTGCTTTGATACTCCTTTTCTTTTGTATATTGTGACATGTGTTTTCGTTTTCAAGTGTTTGCAGAAACATATACGACGTAAAACAATTATGTCAATTATGAAAAAAACTTAGTTTCCAGCAAGTGTATTCAAGCTTTTGACTGGTACTGTGTATATGTGTGTGTGTCTATATATATATATATATATATATATATATATATATATATATATATATATATATATATATATATATATATATATATATAGGAACTGCTTTCCTATTTGTGCTTAAGCTTGCCAAGATAATTTTTTATTATCAAGTTATTGAGCATGTCACAATATTGGGAATCGTGGCTTGCTGTCTGTCCACCATTTGTCATGTTTTTAAATTTTATTTTGCGACCCTGTCGAGCTGACACTTCTGGAATGATGTTGACTTAAACCTTCAAATTGTAATGCTGATGATGGTCTCAGTGTTAACCTTGGTGCAATTGAGGAAAGTGGAAATGTAATTGAATGATAACATACACTCATTTCTTACCAATATTCACATGCATTAAATACTTATGAAAGGTTATCTTCACATTTCTCTTTGACAAAAAATGGGCAAAATGTATCAAATACTGTACAAATTCAAAATTTTACACCACTATCTCGGCTTATACTTAGAGCAGCCTTGGCCAAGAATATAGATGGTAATTACGGTATGCAGAAATCCATGTTTTGGAAACGGCTGACCCAAGCATTACTCATTCTAGCATTCTGTTTATAACTAACAAAACTATTCATTTGTACAGAAGTGCTCGCAGACAGTGACAGGAACCTTTTTATTTATTTATTGTTGGCCTTATCTCTGTACGGCTAGTACTGGATTAATGTCATGTTTGTTTGAGCCTATTGTAAACATATGGTGAGTCTAGATTAACCATACTCAGACTGTATGGGATCTCTTTTTAGATACTATTGTAGACAACAAGGTCACGAGGATTATGACTCAGGCTTTTGACAATAATGACACAAGGCAGAGGGTTTAAAGTAATATTATAATGTGGGTGACATGTGTATGTCAACAGTATCTTCTGTTTAAGATATCTAGAAAACTTGCAATATTCATATTGGTTAAAGTATGAGACTTAATTGCAGTACAGCGCTTGCATATCATTTAGCTTCCATTGTAAATCCTTATGAAAACACCACACTTCTGCTCAGTACAAATCTACAGGCAGCATACAAGTCACCATTCATTGTATCACCTCATGGTGTCAGTTTACCTTAAAAAAAAAAAAAAAAAAAAAAAAAAAAATAAATATAAATAAAAAAATAATATATATATATATATATATATATATAGTTATATATATATAGCGGAGGGAACGCTCTGGGAGCGGCGGCTCCTCTTCTCTGGGCTCTGGGAGCGGCGGCTCCTCCCTTCTGGGCTCTGGGAGCGGCGGCTCCTCTTCTCTGGGCTCTGGGAGCGGCGGCTCCCCTTCTCTGGGCTCTGGGAGCGGCGGCTGGGCTTGTCTTGCCTGCTCCCATTTTTGGAGCAGCAGATCCAGCTCCGTCGGCTCTGGCTCTGGCAATCCAAGTTCCAACCTCCATCTCTTATTCTGCTCAATCTGGGCAGCAGTGTTTCTCTTCATCAAAGCGACCAAATCCTCTAGGGTTTCCATTTTACTGGGTCATAGGGGCGCCCACACACACTTCTGGTACCATATGTAAACGATCCTCGCACTCACGGAGTTCGTTGCCCCTTTAAGATAGACCCAGGACACAAAAATTGATCTTTTACGGCGCTGACGCGCACTTTTTAATAAACACAGAAATGAAAACAAAACAAATGCCTAGCTCCCTCTTGGAGCTCTGACTAAACATAGACTGGTTCCTCACTAAACCACAGGACGGCTAAGCCGTTTACCTGACAAACACCAAAACGGGCTTCTCTCAGCACTCTCTTCAATACGACTGGACACACACGCAGTCGGGCTCTTCACTCAGCAGCCCCGATCAGTCTGGCTGCCTCTTTTAAATACCCTGCACCTGTCTCTAATTTATAATTACGATCAGGTGCCGAGGATTAACTAAATCATTAAAACAATTACAATTAAACCCCATAACACCCAAATGTGCATTCTCACAAGGTTTTTAGCAGGGAAGGATTTTAACCCCCTCCCTGGTACCTTACACATCCTCCCCCTCAAGTGTGAAACACTGATCGGCCATACCAAGGCCACCCCCTCCCCTAAAACACAACCACCCACACTCAAGTCCCGAAATGTCCATTTCCGCCCTCCTCCACGGGCGGACTTGAGGGTGGGTCGAACCTTCCGGCACTTCCAGGGAAGGGACCCTGAACCGGCGACAAGGGACCCCACCGGGATGACAGGGCCGACCGAAGTGACGACCGGGGAACAGGAGGATGCAGCAGTGGACAGAGATCTTCCACTGGGGACCGGCGCAGCGATGTCCGATCACCCAGGGGGAGCGAAGCAGCGAACAGGGGGAGCAACAGCGACGTCTGGCAGCAGCCCAGCGACGTCTGGGTGCTCGGGAAGAGCGGAGCAGGGAACCAGGGGAAAAGCTGTGGCCAATGTTGCAGACTCCTGGGCTCCAGGTCCAGCGCAGGAAGGTCTAGGAAGACCGGCAGGGTGTCCAGGAGCAAGGGGCAAGGGACCGCAACTGGCAGTGCCGGACTGGTTCGCTGGGGTGATGGAGGTGGGCACCTCACCTCCTCCTCTTTGTTCATCGCTTCTCCCTCTCTGGGCTCTGGGAGCGGCGGCTCCTCTCCTCTCTGGGCTCTGGGAGCGGCGGCTCCTCTCTCTCTGGGCTCTGGGAGCGGCGGCTCCTCTTCTCTGGGCTCTGGGAGCGGCGGCTCCCCTTCTCTGGGCTCTGGGAGCGGCGGCTGGGCTTGTCTTGCCTGCTCCCATTTTTGGAGCAGCAGATCCAGCTCCGTCGGCTCTGGCTCTGGCAATCCAAGTTCCAACCTCCATCTCTTATTCTGCTCAATCTGGGCAGCAGTGTTTCTCTTCATCAAAGCGACCAAATCCTCTAGGGTTTCCATTTTACTGGGTCATAGGGGCGCCCACACACACTTCTGGTACCATATGTAAACGATCCTCGCACTCACGGAGTTCGTTGCCCCTTTAAGATAGACCCAGGACACAAAAATTGATCTTTTACGGCGCTGACGCGCACTTTTTAATAAACACAGAAATGAAAACAAAACAAACACCTAGCTCCCTCTTGGAGCTCTGACTAAACATAGACTGGTTCCTCACTAAACCACAGGACGGCTAAGCCGTTTACCTGACAAACACCAAAACGGGCTTCTCTCAGCACTCTCTTCAATACGACTGGACACACACGCAGTCGGGCTCTTCACTCAGCAGCCCCGATCAGTCTGGCTGCCTCTCTTTAAATACCCTGCACCTGTCTCTAATTTATAATTACGACCAGGTGCCGAGGATTAACTAAATCATTAAAACAATTACACAATTAAACCCCATAACACCCAAATGTGCATTCTCACAAGGTTTTTAGCAGGGAAGGATTTTAACCCCCTCCCTGGTACCTTACAATATATATATATATATATATATATATATATATATATATATATATATATATATATATATATATATATATATATATATATATAATTTTCTCGGTAACTAAGAAAAAACTACATGGAAATGAAAACATCCCAGGCTTGAATCCCACAAAATTTTCACAATTAATGTTCTTGGTACTAGGGAAAAAGAAGACATAGATTGCACCCCATTCAGAACCCCAGATGTCTATGAATGTGTGCTTCTTCCATTAAAAAGATCTGTAACCTGAATCCTGACAGGTTGATAAATCACACTCTATATTTGCCTTTGCCATTATTAGGAAACAAATTCTGCGTCTATCATTCAATGGCTTTCTGTTGTCTCTTGGTGTTTTCAGGGCTGGTTTTGATAGATGAGCTCAATAGATATGGACCGGATAAAGCTTGTATATCACAAAGTGCTCAGAGTGTGAAAGGGAGAAGCGTTGCTCTGCTTGTCCAAGATTAGCATTAAAACACAATGCTGTTTGTCAGGTCTCGGCAGATTTGTAACTTTTTCGTTCTTGGGTTCCATTTCGGAACTTCCCGAGTAAATGGAACAGTGCAATTCTTATACTGTCCTGTGATCACTGATTTGTAGGTCTGCTTTTTCAAACAATCATCGCCATTTCATTACATATTGCTGTTTGGCGTGAACACGTTTTAGATCTCCTGCCTGTGTGCCAAGTAATACTTCATTTTCAAGTGTTTGAGGTAATACCGAGTTTGTGTGAAACAAATTTAAATTTGTTAGCCTTTTTTTTTTTTTTTTTTTTTTTTTTTTTTTTATGGGAGTTGACCTTTGGTGCAGGAAGATTGATGATGTTGCAGCAGCTATAAGTGTACTAGGAAATGGGGGGAAAAAAACACAACCGAATGTGTAAGGAACCTTCAATCAATTAGAATTGAGTATTTTTCGAGGTGGCAACACTTGACTAGTATACGATATCTAGTACCGTACTACTTATACAATACTAAAGTTAATGTGTTTTTATAGATAGTGGCTTGATCAGAACACATACAAATTATGACACATTTATTTGTCAATGTTGAAGTGATGTTTTTAATACCCTTATTGATGACTGAAAGTATAACCTTGTTAAAAATGTGTGCTACACTACAGTAATCTGGCTATAAGTACACTACGCCCTGTTAGCGATCACTATATCAGCTTTAAGTGCACAAATGTCATCTTGCTGCTGTTGCAGGTTGCTGTGTTAGGGGAAATGTGTGACATATAATCAATATCTTAAGAGGTTGCTTGTATAATAACACATGGGGATTTTATCGATGTGTGTTAGAATGCAAGGTAAAAGAATGAGGTGGCAAACCTGTTGTAAGATGCTTTTTAATGAGCTTAGCTTTACTTCATTTGTATCGCTGGTTTACTCAATAAAGTGAACTCATTTAAAGAGAATATAAAGACACACTCTGAATGTTGTTACAAAGTGGTAATGAGAAAGCTCTGTAAACTCTACCACCATATTTTATATTTTAACATAACACATAAATACAGGTAACACCAGAAATAAAATAAAAAATCCCTATTTTTATTTGAAAACAACTAATTTATGTTCATCTTATGTATTTTGCCATACAGACTTTACAGATATTTCTATCAATGTTATTCATCTATGATAAAAAAAAGAGTATTGATAAAGCTATAGTAAACAACAGTGAACCGTTGTAAATATTCTGTAGTGATGTAAAACTCCAGTTAACCTTTAGGATTGTTGTTTTTATGCACTTTTTTTTTAGTTTACAACAAATATGTAAGGATATGTGCAAAGTGATTTGCGACCGTAAAAACCCTATATTGCAGCCACAATCAACGTTTTGCGTGTTTAAAAAAAAAAAAAAAGTTTTCATCTAGCATTCTTCACCGGTATCAAATTCGCACTTTGCCATCATGAATCTGTTTTAAATGATATTGAAATGTATTTAAATGAAGAAATGATCATGGTGAGCACAAACATTATAATGAGATATAAGGATTTGACCTTGCACTTGGGTAATTTCTGACCCTCCAGAAACTTGGCACCTCCTGTTACAAGGTGCAAACCATTGTAGAAGCGAGTAATTAAGAGCTGTATAAAACCACACACCTTCAGAGACCTGTCATTAGCCTCAGGATGGCTGCTGTGGTACACTTCCGGCCAGGCTTGGCTCTTGTTGAGTACAGGCAGGAAAACCTACGGAGAAGACCCTGCATATTCAGACCCCATGGTCACTTTGTTTGGGATGCCGGAGGGTGTGGTGGTAAGACTTTATTGTCTCACTCCACAAGTCACCCTAGACATAATAGCTGAATTTCACCTTTTCATCACCTGGATGACTGTCCTGGTAACAATGACAGAATTGACTTTCTCCACTATAGAGGACGATATGGTCTCTTTGGTAGCATAACTGATGTTGGCTGAGGCTTTCCCAAATAACTCAAATTTCATACTGAGTGATCTCCGCTCCTCCTCAGAAAAATTTTCTTTACTTTTCTGTGCACCAAGAGGACTTTTCTGCCCTTTCTCTGACTGTGGCAGGCTGGCGAGTGGATAGAGGCCCAGAGACAGTCTGTAGTTCAAAAAAATAACTATTTTATTATAAATAAACACAAAATAAACATGCACAAGGGCAAAATAAAGGGATTAAACACAAATAAAGCAATACAAGAACAAAACTTGCAAAATTAAGGTTTCCAGGCTGGGCAATGCCTTCACTGGATTCACAAATACAAAAAACCACAAACACCAACCTGCTTCCTCAGCTCCCTCTTTCCAAATGAGAAGCAGAGGCCTCCTTTTATGTCAGGTGGCTGGGCGTTGATTGATCATTAATCAACCTAATCAACTAATCAACCCCAGCCACCTGAACATAATAAACCCAGGCAGGTAGGGGAAATTAACCCCATCCCTGCCAATTTAAAGGGCAGAGCTTTGCTCTGCCACACACCTCCCCCCATGTACAATGTACACCTGCCGCAATTGGCCAACTCCCCCCTTCCCCCCTAAGAGTCCAATTATGTCCCTTGGGTGGGCTGTTATGGTGGGTGGTGGTGGGCGGGGTTGATGTCGGCGCTCCAAAGCCTTCTTTGGTTGAGGGGGCCCCGGATCTCCAAGGTTACGGCGACGGCGGCCCGGCTCCCTCTGGTGGCGGAGGCGGCGACGGCAGCGGACCCTCGGCAACCCTAGAAAACAAAAAGGAGACACCAGCAGTCCCAAGCGATGCGGAGCAGCAGGCAACCCCAGGCGATGCGAAGCAGCAGGCAACCCCAGGCGATCCAAATGTGTCATCCCTGAGCGGAGCGGGCGTGGCATCCCTGGGCAGTGCATCCCTGGGCATCCTTGGGCCATAGCTCCTCCCCTCTGGGCTCTGAGAGCGGCGGCTCCTCCCTCTCGGGCTCTGGGAGCGACGGCAGCTCCTCACCCCTCTCTGGCTCTGGGAGCGACGGCAGCTCCTCACCCCTCTCTGGCTCTGGGAGCGACGGCAGCTCCTCACCCCTCTCTGGCTCTGGGAGCGACGGCAGCTCCTCACCCCTCTCTGGCTCTGGGAGCGACGGCAGCTCCTCACCCCTCTCTGGCTCTGGGAGCGACGGCAGCTCCTCCATACTCTCTGGCTCTGGGAGCGACGGCAGCTCCTCCATACTCTCTGGCTCTGGGAGCGACGGCAGCTCCTCACCCCTTTTTATTGGAGTGACTGGGGCATCTCCCATGTCTACCGCCAGGTAATTAACCACCATGAGGGCAACCTCTGGGAAGGATGCTGGGTGGTGGCGTTCCTTCCATTGTTCCCACCTCTCCCCATCTCGACGCCACAGTGTGTTGATAACTATGGGGAGATCGTGGACGAGGTCTGCCTCAGGGTGCATCAACCAGTCCCAGATCTCCTGGGACGGTGGTGAAGGTGGTGGTGCTGGAGGTAGTGGGGTGGCCCCTAATGCCCGGGGTGAACACTGCACCTCCTCCTGGGCCTGGTTGTAGGGGCATCCTGCCCAGTTGTGGCCGTCCTCCTCACACCGGCCACACCAGTTTGCCGGTGGCACATCTGGGCAGGACCGCCAACGATGGTCCTCCTTCCCGCACCAGGAACACCAGGGGAAGAGGCTGGCCAGGTCCTCCGGCGGTGGCTGCAGCAGCTTACATTTCTTCAGCTGCTGTTTGTCCTGCCTTTGCCTCTGTCTGCTCTTCTTTCCCATGTTAAAAGAAAAAAAAGATTCCAAAAATTAAAAAAAAATAAATAAATACTGCTCTGAGCCTCTAGGTGGCGCTATCCCACTCTGACACCAAATGTGGCAGGCTGGCGAGTGGATAGAGGCCCAGAGACAGTCTGTAGTTCAAAAAAATAACTATTTTATTATAAATAAACACAAAATAAACGTGCACAAGGGCAAAATAAAGGGATTAAACACAAATAAAGCAATACAAAAACAAAACTTGCAAAATTAAGGTTTCAGGCTGGGCAATGCCTTCACTGGATTCACAAATACAAAAAAACCACAAACACCAACCTGCTTCCTCAGCTCCCTCCTCTCAAGTGAGAAGCAGAGGCCTCCTTTTATGTCAGGTGGCTGGGCGCTGATTGATCATTAATCAACTAATCAACCCCAGCCACCTGAACATAATAAACCCAGGCAGGTAGGGGAAATTAACCCCATCCCTGCCAATTTAAAGGGCAGAGCTTTGCTCTGCCACACTGACATATTGTCTGAATAATTGTCTGGCCTCTAGTGAATTTGGATGGGTAAAATGTTCTTGCAAGACGTACTGTACGAAGTGCAAAATTACAATTTTTACTTGAGTTAATGAAAAAAATGACATCAACAGTGTTTTCACTTTATGGTCATGTAGTGGAACAAGGAGGTGTACTTGGTCCTGTTGTGTCAATGGCTTACATCAATTATAATTTTCTTTGGGTGAAAACCCTTGAACAAACTTTAAAATCATGATAGGCAAACATGATAAATGGGAATTTTTGCACACATGTTCTGTTTGGCATGCACACATCACCAACCCTGGAACCCATTTCTCTATCATGTGATAATGTATCGTCAACCATAAACAGGAAACATGACCCTATAAAGTATTGCAACGGATGGGAAAGTGTTTAGTATCTTCAGATATGATTAAATAAGTGTGGAAGGCCTCAAAATGACACACATAGTTCAGGTTTCAGGTGAAGGGGTAACTGAAATGTATTTGCAACAAAACAAACAAAGTAATACTAGGTACTGCCCCTTTATATACAGACAACTATGACACATCACATAGCGATTCTGGCAAGGTATTTTGAAATGTACACAGAAGCTTATTTCTCCATTAACAATGTTGTCTTGAAAACAAAGGTTCCAAACAACTTTTCAATGTTTTGACTGGCTAATTAGCTTTTAGTTTGTTAATTACATTAACATTTAGCATCACTTGTACTTTTAATTTATCTTCACTGCCATACATTGTGTTGAACTACTCCATACTATGTATAATTATGACCTACAGTGACCAAAGAAGTACATCTTATATTTAGTATCTTGTTTTCACACTTTGTCTGTTCTACTGTGGTTCTTGATCAATAAGAATTCTAGGTTTCACGAATCCTGGATACCTAGCTACAAAATGTATGTTGTTCATAATTTTCAGTTTTAATTTACAATAAAATCTTGATTCCCAGTGCATGAATTGATTTGGGTGCCTGACGTGAGTTTTTAAACTGGGCTAGTGGGTTTTCTAGTTCCAAAGAAAGCCCAGTGTGTTTCCATGAATCCTATTTGATTGAACACTTACTATACATGCTCTGATATAAAACACCTGATTTTTTATTTTGATTATTT
Source organism: Polyodon spathula (assembly GCF_017654505.1). NCBI lineage: Eukaryota > Metazoa > Chordata > Actinopteri > Acipenseriformes > Polyodontidae > Polyodon > Polyodon spathula. The sequence goes on from NC_054535.1 coordinate 86,936,981, forward strand.
CCTCTCATTTTCCGAATTCTTATATACTGCAGCTGTCTCCTGTCTAAATGTGTAATAATATATTTGCTGTTCTTCTGCTCTATCTCATCTTAACTATATTTACAGCCTCTTGTTTCTTGTCTTTCCTTTTTCTTTTCCTTTTCTCTGTGCAGGTGACTTCTATTCCCTTCTTTCCAAACTGCTAGGAGAAAGGGAGGATGTGGTCCATGTGCATAAATATAACCCTACAGAGAGGGCAGAGTCGGACCTGGTGGCAGAAATTGATCAAATAGTCCAAAAGAAGGATCTAGGTTGGCCTGATCAAAGAGAGGTAGCTGAGTACGAGGAGAGGCCAAATCCAATTCTTGTAAGAGACAGAATTCACAAATTCCACAAACTAGAGTCAACTGTAAGACCTCCTGGGAACAGGATTTTGACAGCCAAACAAACCAAATCTGTTGCGGCTACTGCCCACAAATCAGGTGGGTTCGGGACTTGTTAAATCAGCATGCTCGTTATGAATCTAGATACAAACTATTATGTTGTAGTTGTATTGCGAAGTAGCAGGATTATCCCAGCAGGACTTAACAGAAAATAATGAATTAATTAACTTCAATAAATATATAACATTTAAATCAATAAATAAACAAAATGAATTGAAGGTTGTGCATGCTGATGCTCTGGGCAGGCCAAATCAAGGCTAATCCTCAGAGCCAGCATTGCATGATATTATAAATATAATTTTATATAAACTAATTAATTAGAATGAATACAGATTTAAAGATTAGAAGTAAAAATGATATTACAGTATATATAGCACAATTACATCATTTAAGAATAAACCATGGATTTGAATATAAACAATAAGTTGTTGTCATGCTGTTTAAACACCTATAAATACCTAAAATGTTTTGATTCAAACATATGCTCCCTTGAGAAAGATATGTACAACATATCGAAACGTTGGGCAGCTGGCTCATTGTGTGTGTGTGTGTGTGTGTGTGTGTGTGTGTGTGTGTGTGTGTGTGTATATATATATATATATATATATATATATATATATATATATATATATATATATATATATATATATATAACACACACACACACACACACAAGTGTGTGTGTGTTTTTGAATATTCCTAGTCCTAAAATCCTAATTTATACCTTAATTTTACATTGATTGATTAGAATCCTTCAGTCTATAGGATCCCCTGTGGCACTGGTTGCTGAGGTTAAAAGCTTCTGTGATGAGTTTCTAATATGTATTCTTGTTATGTAGTGCTATCTAATTTGAAACTATACAGATTCACTAGATTGACTGGTATAAGAAGAACGTTATGACTCATTCCCTTCTGGTTTCCATGACAGCCAGCCATAATGGCATCCCACTTGTTTGCAGTTGTGCTGTGGTCTGTGTGGTATTGATTATGTTTAGTCTTGTTTGCTAATGTAGAGTTCCTATTATTAAAAATGCTGGATATACCTGACAGATATGCACGTGTGTGCTTGAGCATTGAACTGCCTACGTGCTGCAGCTTGATTATTCTTTACACAGCTTCACCTCTAAAGATAAATAATTCATGAGGAAGACATTTTCCTTCAAGTTACGCCATTGAATGTTAGTGAGGAGAAGCAAATATAACAGTGCAGGAAAAGGCTCAGATATTTGGTTGAGCAAATAGGTCACTAAAAGATCTGAATTAAAACTATGTGTGTATTATAATGAAACATTTACAGCTGCTTTCACAGACCTTGATTAGCACTAGTCCTGGACTACTTTAACTGAATTAACATTAGGTAGTCCAAGATTAGCATTAATCCAGGTCTATGAAACAAGCCATTATATTTTCATGGTTTGTTGTGCTTTTCAGTGGGCAATTTAATCCCTAGCCGACACACATGCTAGTAGCATAGAAGAGGAGTGTTTGTTGTCTTTATCATTTGTTTTTAGCTTTTTTTTTTAATTGAACATGCTTTTTATGATAACAAGTTAAAGGGTTACTACCATATTCCTTCCAATTTAAGACGCAGCCCAAATTTCCCACCCTCAATTTGAGGAAAAAATAAAACATCAAATAAAAGATGCATTTACAAAGACAGAGACAGTTTGCAGCTGTCTGCTATCACACAGAGCATTACATTTATGTGCTGCTTCTCATTTCCAGTCGTGATTGTACATGTTTATCTCCCTTTTTGTGAACTGTGGTATTGCTTGGCATGTCAAACAATATGGGGATCTGATCAGCATTTCTGACCTGTCCAAGCTGGTACTGTTTGTTAGAACTGAGCCTAATAATGAAACACTGAAATTGTAAAAGCTTCTCTTCGAATTCCTCAGGAAGCTAATGGCACTTCTTTGAAAACCGCGAGGTCGAGGTCAGCCAGTGGATTCAGGCAGTGACGTTTTTGTTTGTCTTTTCTCAGCAGTCAGTGAAGTTGCTGTTTGTGTACACAGTCACGTCTTTTGTTGCCGATTTTTAATGCACGCATCACTATACTGTACTCTAAAACGCAAGCCATTTTTTTGAAAAGAAAAAATTGGTTTAAAAAGTGTGTCTTAAATTCGAAGGCATAGAGTAATTGAATAGTGGGATGAATTGGAATACTAGTTAATTCTGTAATAGTTGTGATGAGGTGGCCCCGTGATGCTGTATAGCTTTGTAATAAACACAAGCAGGATACTTCAGTTGCAGCACAACAACAGTCGTGGTGTTTTTTATTCAGTTCATGGACGTCGTGTAAAACAAAACAAACAGCTTACCCAGCTTCACTGTTGGTCTGGTGGTATCTTGGATAATATCTCTCTCTTTCTCTCTCTCTCTCTCTGACCTCTAAAAAATGCAATAAATCAAAGTTCATCTGGGAAGAAGACTTGTGGGAGCAATATATACCTGCTCACCTCAACAGAAGTAACTTGTAATTCAAATACTGCCACCTTGACAGTGGAGGAGTATGACTCTAGGGTTAGCTATTTCCTATAATAATGAATGACAGTGTGTCCATATATCTGGTGAATCGCTTATCCATTTAAATTGGTCACAACATTATACATTTGAGAATATCAGATTGTGGGGATATATGGAGGTGTCAGTGTGTCACAGTTAAATGTTTGCATATATCTGGAGAATCGCTTATCAAACTGTTATTTTGTGATTATTTTATTACAGTATCAGAGTTAAACGGAACAGCAAAGCGGACAAGTTGCAATATGAAGATTTACATTTTTAATCAGCAATGTTTATTAGGCAGTCAGGCATTGTCTAGATCTCCATAAAAGAAAATTCACAATTCAAATTTCCTCTTGTGGAGGTATTTGATCATAATGCATACTTTATGTTCTACTTCGTAAATATTATAGTGATTCCACTAAACGTAAAGATTATATTGATTCCACTAAAAATAAGTTTTAAAAATAAAAGTGGTGAAAATGCACTTTCTGTATGATAGCAGCCTGATTTTCAAGAGGCAATATAAAAACTAGATTACAAAGGGTGGTAGGGTATCTACAGTAATACAGTACAGGTATTACACGTACTACGTAAAAACAGAATTTGATTTATATTTTCCCAGGACATTTGACAGCTTACATAAATAATATTCTGTACATAATAACGTTGCGTACTTACTGTTCATAAGCCACTTCTCTCACGTGATTTAAGAATATACTCTGTTGTAGAAAGGTATAATCATTATGCAGTTATATTTTCTTTATGGTGCAGTAGCAATACGGTACCATTTTGGCAAAACTGAACACGAAATGCAGTTTTGTTTAGCACGGGGACTGTTTTAAATGTGGCTGTGACAGAGCAAAGCTCTGCCCTTTAAATTGGCAGGGATGGGGTTAATTTACCCTACCTGCCTGGGTTTATTATGTTCAGGTGGCTGGGGTTGATTAGTTGATTAGGTTGATTAATGATCAATCAACGCCCAGCTACCTGACATAAAAGGAGGCCTCTGCTTCTCATTTGGAAAGAGGGAGCTGAGGAAGCAGGTTAGTGTTTGTGTTTTTTTGTATTTGTGAATCCAGTGAAGGCATTGCCCAGCCTGGAAACCTTAATTTTGCAAGTTTGTTTTTGTATTGCTTTATTTGTGTTTAAATCCCTTTATTTTGCCCTTGTGCATGTTTATTTTGTGTTTATTTATAATAAAAGTATATTTGTTTGAACTGCAGTCTGTCTCTGGGCCTCTATGTGGTGCTATCCCACTGCTGACACCAAATGTGGCAGGCTGGCGAGTGGATAGATGCCCAGAGAAACAATTGCTGCATCAGTGTCTTGCTCATTCATAAACTAAAATTATCAGTAAAACAAAACCCCAAAATGCCAGTGTGGCTTACAAAAATGTGCCGTTACAGTGAACTCGGTAATCATGGTACAGAAAAATGGTTGCGGTTTCAAAACCGTGGCAGTTTATACCGCGGTTTACTGTAAAACCAGGACATCCCTAGATGCAACAGCATTGTGGAGCAGGTGGTGTAGTTTAGCAGACATCAGTCAGAGGCAGACTGAGCAGCTGATTTGGGGGAGAACTTGAACAGCACCATAGTATCTGAAGTGAAAATAAATAAATAGGTGAATCCACATCACTTGCTGCCACCTAACCGGAAGAAAATATTATGCTAATGCCGGGATTGCGGCTCAGATGTAAACAGACACCATGCAGTTCAAATGTAGTGAAAGCTATCTCTGATTTAACAGGACCACAGGAAACAACAGTAAGGTCTAACAAATCTCACAGGTATTGTTATAAATTATATAGATGCGATACTGGAACACTCAAGATGAGGTGAAACCATTCTGAGACGCAGTGTGACAAGTATGAATATCCCAAGTACCCTGAAGTGCTGAACTGGAATAGTAACTGTATAGAAACAGGTTTTTTTTATAATCTTCATCCCTTTCTTCAGCAATGTTTTTTTTGGATTATGTAAGGGCTAATAAACTGTGTGTAAACTTTTTTTTTGTCCGGCAGTTTTAAATGAAAATATTTTAATAACAGAATAGTGGCATCCCAAACATGGAGGGCTAACAGATTTAGGGTTGGATCAGTCATGACCTGTCGTAATGGGAACAAAATTCTTGTCTTTGTCTACTATATAATTCGGCATCCGGTAGGGCCCCCGCTGTGTAATGAAATCTTGATATATCAGTGACCATTTCTTGCATTAGCAAACATTTCTAGATGTAACACACACCATCGGGGGAGGGTAGCTGACTTTGACCTTGACACCCTATCCAATATGGCTGGGTGGTGGAAGGTAACATTATCTTCTAAACAATGTAATGGAATTTTCAGTTTTTAGTGGGGGTCTAATGAATATTGACTGATTGGTCTACATAACCACATGCATTGTCTTCACACACATACATAGAGCTGTTTTCTATGATTCTGTCATTCTGTGTACCCCCAGGTTAAAGCTTTTGAGCACGTAAATCACTCCCCGGTCGTACTTAAGTGGCGAAGACCAAAAGGTCTATAAAAATGTACTTTAGTTGACTAAATTAACCCTTTACAGTACATGAGTTAAATTGATTTCAGTTGTTTTAGTATACTGTATGATAAACAGCTTTTTACAGTCTTGTAAAACATTTAATTAATAATGTTTGATTTTGGGGGGAGGACATAACAATTGTTGCTATTTGGTTATGTCCCATTATGATTCACCCTGTACATTTAAGAGTAAAGAAGACCTTGTTTGAGTTCTGGTTGCGTTTTACTATAAAGTAATATTTATCCTTTACTTTTGATGGTTATATACTGTACTGTACAACACAGAGCTGACGTTTTGGGAGCAATGGGGTCTATTTACTGTAGGCTATATGAACTAAATGGCAGCCGATCTGAAAATATATTCTGTATTAACCCTGCCGGCGTCCTCCCCAGCGGTGATTTATTAAACCTGTATTAACCTTACTAAATACAGTAAAAAACACAGAGACAATAAGTCAGCCATAGAACTGATTTTAAAATTGAATTATTCACAATTTAAAAAGTTTTAAAATCCTTTTCATACAAACCTGTGTTTTGTTGTCCCTGCTATTTTGTTTGTATTTATTTGTATCTGCTTTTTAGTGTTCAGGTGCATGTTTTTATTTGAAATGTTTGTTTGTTTATTTATTTTATTGTAGGTTATCATTTGGAGGAAATGACAAACTGGCCTGGGGCCGATCTCCAGCTTGGACAGGTTTCTGGATTGGCTCTGGATTCTAATAATAACCTAGTTATTTTCCACCGGGGAGACCACAAGTGGGGTGTAAAGTAAGTAGGTGACCTGTTACTAAATCTTGTAGATTTGCTTTACAATATATTTGAAAATAGGGCATTTGATATTCTTGGTGTTCTGTATTCAATAGAAAACCACACAAAATGTCTTTCTTAAGTTGGCAAGGCTCTATATTAGTAACAAACCCAGGCTACTGTTGTGATTGTCGTCTGTTCATATCATAATTATAATTATTATAATTCATTGTGTGTGGGTGTAGCTTTAGTCTTTCTTTCAAGTTTTAAAACATAGTAACTACTGTTAGTATATTAGGAATTACACAGTTTCTGCATATTTGTCCATTGTCAGATCAAATGGTTTAATTAACAAGAACTTTCCATTCAATTATACACTGAGGATTTGTATTGGTTTTGTTTTCTTCTACACCATTCATTTTGGAGTGTTTTTTTTTTTTTTTTTTTTTTTACAGACGAAAATATTTTAAATGTGAAGGTCTGTATTCAGTATTTCATTGCTATAGCTTTATATTTCCTGACTTCCCCATCTAGCTTACAGGACTCAAGGGCTGCAGCATTTCTAGTTTTAGCTTTTACTGATGTGTGTAGGACACACTGCAAGTGACAGGAGTGTACTTATTAAGAGTTTGCAGACAGTCTAACAAACTCTAAGAGACAATGTTTGGGGGGTGGGGGAGGGACACCACAAGCCAGCATCGATCCTTAGCCTGGAATGTGTTTATTGTCTTTGTGGACATTTAGCCATCCAGTGCAGACATTGGATATTGTTTCTTGACCCGTCTGTTCAGTGACAGCATGGTATCAAAGGCCAATACAAATAGTACAGTTGACTGCTTTGGACAATGGCCCATCAGCAGGACTTTGGATAAAGCTTTTTTCATTGGATATTTACTATCTCCAGATATTGGTCAAATTGTACTGCCCAATGTCAGCATTGAAAAGCTATCCCTACAAAGCTGTAATTTACAATCGCAGACGAAAGTATTGGCACCCTATATTTAATATAAGATAATTCAAGAACACACATTAAATACAAACATTTAGTGAATAGCCACTAATTAATGACAAAGACCAAAATGCACAATGTCTAATAGTAATCTTTATATATATAACAAAAATAATTTCAAATATTTGTTTATGACAAGTATTGGCATGTTTACATTAAGACTGTGAAAATGAATTCTGACACTTTGTATTACATATATATAATTATATATATATATATATATATATATATATATATATATATATATATATATATATATATATATATATAAAAAAAACATTGCCCAGTAATAATTTTCGATGCATATCGGCCAATTTCCAGAAAATTTATTTCCAACATTTATAACATCTATTGAAAAAAAAAAGTTTGGCAAACCAAAGTTTCGTCAACTACAGGTCGTTCTAACCTATGTTACAAAACGCTTTTCGTAACACTTGTAGCTGCTCAAGACAATGACATTACAATGTATGGTTAAATGGAGGGTTTACCTCCACATCGAAACAGACTCTGATGACAAAACATTAAACAATAACGATAACAGACAATACACAAAGGGTTGCATATTGCTCTGTTTAATCCAAGGGTTGGATTACCACGGCTGCGTTTATTAACAGCTGGTTGAATATGTGTTCAGTGTTTGATACATTTCTTACTTGCAATAGAAAAACATAGGAAAACACAAAAGTCAGAAAGTGCAAAGCAACATAGTCATACAGAGTCCCTTTGGATAGTTTTTAGTTAGTAATTCTAGTTTTAGCTTGAGGCTGATGTTTTTATATTGTAAACATTTTAAATGGCACACAATTATGCTGAGGTGGGAAGTAAATACTAACGTGATAAATGTTTACAATGCAGACTATTTTGTATTATTTATAATGATTTTTCCCAATAGAAAGCGAAGGTTCCTAAATGTTACTTTTTAATTCTTTGCATCCAAGTTTTAAGAATGAAGCCTACTGTTTGGTTTTCTGTCACAGCAACTCGTCAGTCTCAGACTGTTGTGCAAAATGATGTGTTAAATAAACAGAAGAAAAAAGAAATGTGTAATCAGATTATTCTGCCTTTTATTGCAACTGTGGTACCATTCATTGAGCAAAAATTGTAAAGGGCTTTCACTGAAACCTTCTGACAGAAGGGTACAGTTTCAAAAAAAGGTTGAAACCCCCTGAGTTAAGAGAAGCAAAGTATTATCTAGCAATAGCCAGTCGAGTGCATTTTAAGACATGCAGTGCCCACCCACTGATCTCTCAGCACAGAGCAAAACTTAATGATGAGAAGACGGCTCCTCTATCTGGGGACTTTTTTTTTTTTTAATGGGAATAAAGTTGTATCGATTTTTTAATACATAAAACCAAAATCCCTACAACACTAGCAATTCGAGGAGAGGGCAATAGCTTTACAATACTGTTTAAAATAATACAAATGACTAGCATCTTGGACTTAGTTTTTTATAGTAGTAAATGTAGACTTTTTGATTATCTGCATTGGTTTGTGCTTACTGCATTTCTCTTGGCTGATACGATAGATAATAGCTACTGTTACTTGTTTGGCTTGGTAAATTAATAGGAAGGCAGTGATTAAAAGTTACAGTGTCTTGTTCTTGCTGATATTTTCAAGTATTTGGGTTTCATTTACTGACAGTCACGTTTGCTAGCGATCATTGTTTAGTAGGGCGGTTTATATTAAATATGACGTCACTTATTTAATAGCCTACTCGGATAATCTCATGCAGTTTTCAGAACTTCTAATGAACACAGTTGCTCACCGATGGACAAACGAATAAAATAAACGTGCCCAAATCACCTTAAACCGTGTGAACACGGTAATCACTCTATAGAAAAATGGTTGCGGTTTCAAAACCGTAGCAGTTTATACCGCGGTTTACCGTAAAACTGGTATACCATGACATCCCTAGTCCGTGTTTGGTGCTGACCTTTAGCGACAGCTCCAGATCGTGTTAGCCGTCTAATATCAACAAACAGTTTTTAGACAAGACAAAACAAACGAAACAGTCACGATTATAATATGGGGCTCCTTCCGGTTTAGCATTAACCATAACAAAGGAACAGATCACTTCTCTGCATCCCCTTATATACAGTCAATCATGACCCCTTGGTTAACAATTGCAACCAATCTGTGACTGCCACATCATTTCCCTTCCGGGTAGATTATTTAGTGTACTGTAGCTCCGCTCCCTTTCTAGATGGCCGACTTCCATCTAACCCTGGGAATGAATTGTCTGGCCATCCAATCCAGGGCACTCTGTTCCCTTTACACAGTACCCTCACATCCATTTTCTTTGGATGTTGCGACAGAGTCATTTTGTCACTGTCACAACATCCAAAGAAAATTACTAGTACAGCAGAGAAATCGACCAAGCAACAAAAAAAGATTAACAGCCAAGGACTTAATTCTAAATTTTTCTTTATCAGGCATAATGGTGCATGAAAGAACCGTACAAAGGCACCTGAACACAAAATAATTATGTGCATGTAGACCTCGCTGCAAGTCACGTTTTAAAGAAACAAAAAAATGTTATATGCCATGGAATCTGGCATATAATTTCTTCAACAAAGTTATCTGGTCTGATAAAATATAACCTTTTCCCAAAAGTGGACCAGTATGTTGGGGGAAAAAAAGAGGAAAGCCTATGGAGGTGGTTTGGTCATGCTTTGTGGGTGTTTTACAGCTCAGGGACTGGAGATTGTAGCCAAGCATTATATCCAATCTGTATATACTGAAGGAAATATGTAAGACAGAATGAACCCATATTTCACCAACAAGATGTAACATACTGTACTGGTTAATAATCATAAATGTCTGAAATGAATAATAAAATTAAAACGGGGGCATGCAAAATACTAAAGCAGGGGTGCCAGTACTTTCTATCATAAACAAATACTTTAAATGAAAAAAAGTTTGTATGTTTTTTGATAAAAATTATTTGTTAAAATACTAGAAATTGTGTATTTTGCATTAAAAGGTGATTAAAGCTTACTTAATCTGTTACTTTGAATTGTGGTATAATAAGCATAGGGTGCCAGTACTTTGGTCTGTGACTGTGTGACACTTAGGATTTCAGTCAAGCTCCAGTACTGACAGTGGACTACTGCTGCAGTCCAGCACCACCATACTTTCCATTTGATTTGATTTTATTACTTTGTTGCTCAAAATAATTATATAAATGCCACTTTTATATTTTATAACAATTAAAAGTTTATAACAATTAAAAAAGGCTTACCTTAAAATCTAAAGCATTGAAATTAAGCCAGTAATTTGACACAGGTATGTATGGCCGTGTAGTTTCAGTCTACGTTTTTTTTGTTTTGTTCCTTCATAATTAATCGTTTGTATGATTTGCTGACCACACAGAGCAATAATAATATATGACATTGTCACTGCATCTAAATTAAACTGACTAATTCAGCTACAGCATGGAAAGCGTTAATGATGAGTAACAGTGCTCTTGCAATAACACTAATTTGATGAGATGTGTGCCTGGGGGCGGAGTTCATTTAGAGCCATGTCATTTCAAAGCTATCCTTTCCAGCTGTGGTGAGCAAAAAAAAAAAAAAAAAAAAAAAAAAAATTGAGTCCTTAATAGTATAATGTGAGGTGTATCTGTTCACCTGTCTATGAATCTTGTCACAGTCACTTACACTATACTCTGCATAATACATTATAAATAGGCTTGCTACTTTTAGATTTTAATCGGTAAAGCTCGTTAAACATCAAATTCCCCCAAAATATGAGTTCGACTCAAATAAACATAGGAGAAACGTCGGTAAAACCACTCCTATTTTTGATTAATTGAGAACTCAGTTGGAATGAAAACCAGCAGACACATGGGAATCCCAGACTTCAAATAATAAATGCAAGTTAGTTCTATTCAACTATCTAATGTTTTGTTCTGTGCATATTATTTTTACTTGTAAATTGATGCTATAAAAGTCTGTGTAATACACTTTTATATGCCGCGTTTCCTACAATTTATTTGAGCCGATTTTTTATTTTTTTATTTGTGTAGGATCTTTGTCTTTACAGGGTGTAGCTCCGCTGTGACCAAACGTTATTTCAATTAGAATGTTGGTAACCATGGTTGTGTTGCATGTTAAGTATGATGAAGGGATTTCGCTAAATGAGATGTTTCTCAAGTCTTTTTTTTTTTTTAAAGCATAAAGGTGGATTTCACACATCCCCTTCTTGAATTGAAAAATAAAGATTGAAAAAGAACAGTAAATTCTTTCTAAAATAAACGTTGATATTAATCGTTGATTTGGCTAAAAAAAAAAAAAAAAAAAAACAAATAGTAGCAAGCCTAATTATAAACCACAGCAGAGAACGTAAGAAATGTAAAGCAACTTAACCATGTGTTTATAGCTAGCGCAGCATGCTGTGTATTTCTTTTATTTATTTTTGTACCTGTACAGTAATTGAGGATCTTTTTGTTTCAGTTCATTTGACAAGCAGCGCATCTACCAGCAGCAAGGATCCGGTCCTATTCAGCAATCTACAATCCTAGTGATGAACCCAGTTAAAGGAAAGGTCCTCGGATCTTCAGGAAGAAATCTGTACGTTTTTCTATGTGCCGTTTTAATAGTCATATTTAATAGTTGTGTGCAGATGTCATTCATAACGTTAACACTAAATCATAAAATTTGAGTAAAAACTAAAGAAACGTCTTAGTCTGGGAGGGCAGACATGTCAATTAATTTTTACTCACGTATGCATAAACATTTGCATCAGAATAAAACAATTCCAACTGTCTTATTTCAATAACGATGGTATTTAGAGGTTCAGATCTACTTTTAGGTATAACTTGAGAACCATTTGCCTCAATTTGATTTAGCTTTGTATGGACATTTGTTACACAAAGCTATTCATGTATACACTGTAACTCTGTAAATCACCTTTCTTATGAAAACTATTTCAAATATGAAAAACAAAATCAAATATCTAACAAATGTACAGACTGAATTCTAATTTTGTAATATATAGTTGTATTTTTTTTTTTTAAGTTTCTACATGCCTCATGGTATAAGCACAGACACAAATGATAATTACTGGGTCACTGATGTGGCACTTCATCAGGTAAGTAAATGATTCTCAGTTCTTATTCTGCTGGCCAATTAAAGCTGCATCAGCTACTACTGACTGACAGGTTAAAGTTTCTAAACTGACTGGTAGTGTATTTTGTTGATATCACTAAAAAGGAATATAGTCTGCAGAAATAACACAATGAATAACAAACATGTCATCGTAACTATAGGCGTAGCTAACGACTTGATTGAAGTTAGGTCTCTGGTTTTACCCAATTGGCACTAATCTTGGACAGTATTACCCCAGACAACATAGAGTAGCCCAAACTGAATGCAAATCTTGTTCTGTGAAACCAGTACATCACAGGGAGCCGGTTTTGTTGGGTATCTAGACCCCTCCTAGTTTTTTGTAACTTTCTTTTATTAAGTGAAAATTTAAATACCATTTATTCCTTTTCATTTCCCTTTAGGTGTTTAAACTGGGTAAAAATGGGGAAGAAAAACCCCTGTTGGTCTTGGGACAAGCCTTCCAACCTGGAAGTGACACTCATCATTTTTGCCAACCTACAGATGTGGCCGTGGATCCTGTTTCTGGCAACTTCTATGTGTCAGACGGCTACTGCAATTCCAGAATCATGAAGTTCTCACCAGAGGGGAAGTACATAATGCAGTGGGGAGCAGGTATTGAAATATTACTAAACTGTATCTAAAGGAGTACATTTTAGGCACTCCTAAAGCCCCTTTCACACAGACATACTGACCCGAGTTGTAACCTACCCAGGTCAGGACCCGGAGTCATGCAGGTCGGCTACGTGATTTCACACTGTGTTTGATAAAGCAGGGTTGACCTGGGTGACAGACGCAAGTACGTAGTACGAGTATCAATGCCCTGAAAGCAGCTTGTTACTGACGCTTTCATTCAGGCTTCTCTGGATTGAACCATCGTCCCAATTGTTATTTAGGGCAAATGTTTCTTCATGCCTGCTGCAATCTGGGTGACGGTGTGACTCAAGCAACAAAAATATGGCCAAACAGAATAAACAAGCAAAAGTTAAACCTTCACGCAGGCGTGGCTGTTTGTTATTTCGTCGTCCAGGTCAAAGCGTGTCAATCCACATCCAAAAGTGGGTACGACCCAGGTACGTGGTTTCACACTATGCAGGATTGTGACCCGGGTAGAACCCAGATCCGGACCCTCATCAAAGTGCCGGTGTGAAAGCGACTTTACTTTCGTTAGTTTATTAACAGATATTTTTTTTCCAGAAAATATTGGACATAATGTTTTATGCTCCTTTGACAAACACCTTCCATGCTTCCATAGAACATGACTAAAACAAACATCAACAATGAGCTTGCCGCCTTTGCCTTGTGTGCATGGCTCAGACCTGCCTCGGAATGACATCTTATTAGGGGGTAAGGGAGCAGTTCCGTCCCCATGCCAACCCAATGTTGGCCCTAAACGAGATTGGTACCCATGAAAAAGGCTTGTACATTAATCCAATCTACCACCTAATTCATTATTATTGTTTCTTTGTTCGTTTTGCAGGATCTGCACAAATGCACAGGCCAATCCAATTTAATGTTCCTCACAGTTTGGCTTTTGTGCCGGACCGAAGAGAGCTCTGCGTGGCTGACAGAGAAAATGGTCGAATTCAGTGTTTCATCGCAGAATCTGGAGAATTTGTCAAGGAGATTAAGCACAATGAATTTGGAGGAGAAGTCTTTGCTGTCTCTTATGTACCTGAGCATGGTAAGCATGAGTCAAGCTTATAATCCATTACATTATTAATAAATGTGATTTTTTAAATTCACTAGGTTTGTTTTTAAAGTTTCATACCTTTGTTTTAAATGCTTTTTGTTTGTTTGTTTCAGGTGGCTTAATGTATACAGTAAATGGAGAGTCGGTATATGGTCAGCTAGCTCCTTTACAAGGATTTATGATGAATTACTCAAGTGGTGAAATTTTAGATACCTTTAGCCCAGACTCACAGGTAAAAATAAGAAATAGCTATTTTATATACTTTTTAAAAGATGCATGTTTAATGGGAAATAGCTTGACATGTATCTATGTGTCATGTATTTATCTTCACTGTGTTTTGGTGTTACAGTTTGACTTGTTTGCTCTGCTCTGCATATGCAGCTAGCTGGATACGGGTTCTTTGCCAAAATTCCGGAAACTATGGGTATATAAAGGTTGTGTGTTGTCATCATAAAACGAAACAAAACAAAAAAATCACAGAAAGTTGGGAACATACCCGAAATGGCAATACCAGCTAAAATGGTTTCTTCAAATAATTAGTTTAACAGGGAAGGATCTGTCATTTTGTTATCCTATTTGTATATTTGTAGTTGTAGATTGACATGTATGACTAAGGGGTCGTCCAAAATGATCATCAAATACAGAAAGCGTACACAGCATTCTCTTTTTTAAGGCAACTTTTTAGCAACTACAAAGAAATATGTCATGTTTTCTAACACGATTTTGCAGTGAAACTGAGTAATGTCGTGCGACAGGCCGAATCTACCTAAATATTTTTTTTTCAAGTGTTCCGCAGAAGCTTTTTTGTATGGTACGGTGTACTGTGTGAGATTCCAGTGACGTTTTGAAGACCTTGCACTGCTATCTGTACAAATCTGTCTTGCTGTACCATTTGCCATTCCAAATGATTGCCCATGATATGCATTGCTATTGCTAAACAAAGGCGCTTTATAGGCCCAAGAATTGTTTTTACTATATACACCGAGAAATGTAAGCAGAGCTTGTTGGCGCTCCAATGCTGTCGTGCTCTGAAAAGGAAACATGACAACAAAAAATCTGGTAGCTACAGTACTTTTGCATGAAGACGTGAATATTTCAAGCTATATAAAAATTGCATTTTTTTTTAAAATTATTATTATTATTTTTTTTATCAAAACGAACACACTGCAATCCTACAATCCTAATGATGGAAAAGCACACAGTTTGTATGCTTTCAAAAATTCTTGGATGGCCCCTAAGTAATGTCCTTTTTTAGCGGCAGGGTCTGCTTCTAAATACATTCCTAGAAGCTGAATTTCTGAACTGAAGTTGTTGTAGAAAAGACCACTATGTATCTCCAACTGTAATTCCTGACCCCTCAACTGTAGTTAGTAAAGGGACATGCTCTAATTCACTTCAGAAATTCAGCTTTTAGAAGCAGGTTGAAAAGGGACTGCGCTAACAGTTAGTAAGCATGGTATATAACGATAGAGAACACATTTAATAGGATATTAAACTTGTACTTTAAAATGTATGTTTATTCCCAGGACTTTCGAATGCCGCATGACATTGTTGTTACCAGAGATGGAACCGTTTATGTTGGAGATGCAACCACTGACACAGTGTTGAAATTCGTCTCTTCAGAAAGTAAGAGTTTTAGATTTTGCTCCATTTCATTATTATCATCTCTCTTGATCTGTTAATCTGTATTGTGTTTAACCTTAAATGTGTTAGATTTGCCGTAGAAGTGAAACCAATTCTACAAAAAGTGAGAAATGTGACTAAACCTGTAAAAGGGTCTATATGGAGTAGTACTGTAAGAATTTATTGGAGGCTTGATTTAATACGGCGTAAGCCACAGCCAGTGAAAATACAGAGTAGATTATAGCAGATATTACAGGAAGATGCGACTTTTGTTTGGGCTAAACTTTATTTTAAAATGATTTGGATTCTATTTGTTACATGCAAGATACTAAATGCTATTAGAGAAAGGAAGGAATTAAAGGAAGCAGGAGTAATCCTTCTTCAAAGTGCACATGGTACATTTCTGGGGTGCGTTTGCTATCCAAGGGTTACACCTTTTTTTTTTTCTTTTTTTCTCACATAAGACAATCACAGCTCCTGCTTACTAGATTGTTAATTCTTGTGGGAGAGCGTAGGGGAAATTATTGATTTGTCCCTAAATGTGTATTTAACAAAGTAATTTTTTAATGAAACCTGTACATCAGAGTGTTTATAATACATTAGTTTCCAGCACTGCGTGCTTTACAGTACCGTGCTTATTACCTGATACTGTATTGGAGAAAAGTCTGTCTTCAGGGAGTCTTTTTTAGTGTACAGGCTACCACACGCAGCTCCCGTTTACTTGCAGAAAAGAGTGCTCAGAGTTTGGGGGAAATCTGTGTTCTAAAAGTATTGATTTAGCCCTACAGATTTAATTTAATCCTGTGTAGTCAATTTACTGTTTAAGAACGAGTATCTCTGTGTGTATAATACATCAGTTTCCCACACTATTTGATTACTACATTATGTACAGTAATCTGCTTATTTCCTCATACAGTTAGTTGAAAAAATATAATTTTATTCCGCCAGTTGGGGGAAAAAAAAAAAACAAACAAAAAAAAACCCAGCCTCTGTTGATTTGTAGAACTGATGCCTCAGAGAGACGACAGGCAATTCAGAGTAAATGTGCCTCATCTGTAGGACTTTGATAGCAGCAGTATTTGGGTTGGCATTATTTTTTATTTTTCGAGAGATGCAGCCTATAGGTTCTATCCATTTATTTATTTACTCAGTTTGAGATTCAGCATTATATTCTGAAGGCACATCAAGTTAGGTTAAGGATATCTGGAATTGTGTTTAAAATTGCTGTAGAGGCTGATCCAAAATCATTATTTAGGAAAGATGATGCGGCGTATTCTACTGTAAGCAGAAGCAGCATCCCTGACAGTTTAGGTAGAAAACAAACTCGAAGTGGAATTGACAACTCAAGGTGGTGCTGAAAAAAAACTGATGGACCTGTCAATCATTTGTTTTCTTTCTAAAATAAATGACAGTGTGTGGAAGGGTGGTGGGCAATTCACAGACAAGGAGACAGAACTTTTACTTGTAATGCCACTCAGGCGCACTAATTTATTTCAGCCCACAGAGGGTGCTGTTGTCTGTGGCTTGCGTACCGGCAACGGTAAACAAGACCACGGTTATACCAGTCCAGATACACAGTCCACTGCAGGTGCACTGGAAATAATAAATCATAAAGGACAAAAGGCAAAAGAAAAAGAGAAAATAAAGCACAGTAATAAAACTACAAAACAAAGGTGCTGCACTCTGCAGCGTTCACCCCGACCGCCGCTACTCGTACGGCCCGGGTCTCCGTCCTACGCTCAGGCATTCCCTCTCTACCCTAAACAATAACTGGGGTCTGCTCAAGTTTTTTTTCTCAGATGCAAAAATAATATTTCCTTTCTTTAATCAATTATGAGTTTATCTCAATCGTTCTCCTCCGGCCGTGCTCGGTCTGGCAGCAGAGCTTCCGCCAGCTGGCTGGCTCATTTCATCTCTGAGAGGGCAAACCCAAGGGAACCCCAGAGCGTCATTTTATTAGAGCAGCAACTCTCCAAAGCCCGCCCCTCAGCCACTCAGAGAGGGGGAAAACCCACACCCCTTCTTCCCCACCTCTCCGTGTCAATGCCGTGACTGACAGGCGAATATTGCAGGGCTGCTGCCCTCTTCCCACAGCACTACGAATGCGCACAGAGAGTCAGCGCAGGCCTCCGCTGTTACACAGTGATAAATTGATAGGAGCAGATTAGTTAATAAGAAGACTCTGCGCTTCGTCATTCCATTTTAAGCTTTCTTGTCCAGCACCTGTGTGATTGCACATCTTGTCTTCAGACCGTGGAAATTGTGTATTGTAATATTTCAATGATCAGTAAAAATCCTCTCTTATACTTACATTTTATATAACCTAGTCTTGCACTGCTTGCAGAGATAACTGCTTGTACCTTTATTATTAAAGCAGCTAACAATATCATTTTCTGTAATGTGTGCAATTTTTCCAGAATTCCAGAGCTGTTTTACGGAATGAAAAATGTGGTACAGAACATTCAATACCATATAACATATTGCATTACCAATGTAATCACTTTCAAAAGTATAGTCATTCCATCACCTCCCTCAATTAGGACATTATACTATACTTTGGGACTCTAGCCACAAGGAAAATAGATGCACACATCTCAAACAGATGTGGAAAAGAGGAGAGTGTGCAGAGTGAAAAACTCATAAGACTGTGTTGCTGCAGGCCCTCCTATCACATGTTTTATGTAACCCGGTCTGATTTTAAGGTGACTTTGTTCTTCTTTTTTTTTTTTTTTTTTTAAAAGGAGATTGTCTGACATGCCCATTCAAATACAAGTCATTCTACCCAAAAGTGGGTTTACTCAAATATCCTGAAGCATTGTTAGCGTGCATCATTTTGCACACAACATAGGAGGCTGGTAACAACATGAAACTGTAAATCCTAGAACACTCTAAAAGATGAGAAATGCCATCCGAGTTCCCTGGGTTAAATATTGTAAATGAAAGTAATTGACGCAACGATTTTCATTTGTTTAAGTGAATTTGTCTAGGGTTGTTAATCACTAGTCTGCAGTGTTCTTTTTTGTGACAAGAAAAAAAATCTTTCTTCTGGATGCTGTCAAGTAAAATATATTTTTAAATAAAAAGATCCAACTGTTTTTGATCTTATTTTATAATTTGATATATGTGCTTCGTATTTATATTTCAGAAGCTGAACATCGCTCAGTAAAAAAGGATGGGATAGAAGTTCATGAAATAGAAGGTATGTTTTTGTTTTATTGTATGAGAATGTTAAATGCAGTCAATATCTAATGCTCCTGGGTCCCCAAGTGGATCACCTGGTAATGGCATGCCTGCATGGTGTGCCGCTTGAGTTATAGTCAGGGGGCGCAGCAGTTTGTGTCTTGGCTGTGCAAAGTCACTGGTCTTTGCTGCGGATTCCACATGGAGCATCACATTGAATCTGGTGCTACCACGGTTTAGGGAGGTAAAACATGCAGGGACAGTGTACATTGTTCCCCCAGACAATGTTGCTGGGATAGCTTTAGTTTGCACACTGTCTTAAATGTTGATCTCAAAGGTTTGTTTGAGTGTTATTTTGGAAACCTGATAAGGATCAGTCTTCTCTGGATCGGTTAACGCTTTTCATATGCAGTGGATTGTGGGATACTAGAAGAGTGATGGTGTTGTTTAAAATGGATGCAAAACGAAAATCTCACTAATCCTACTTGCAGCTCAAAGAAACAAAAAAAAAAAAAGAATCTTCGCTATTACCATCTTATGTTAACTTCAGTTCTTCTTGCATTGGTGATGAGCATGAGCCGTGTCGTCATGTGTCATTTGATGTGAAGTACTGGCTCACGAAAGCTAAGCCGTCAGCATCTTGACGCAAGTTTTTCCAGAAGAAAGCTGATCAATTAGCTAAGCAGCACGATGTTCTTAAAAAATCAGACACGGTCTCAGAGAAGATGAATGTATCCTACCTGATTACAGTGCGTATTGCAAAAACCAAAAAACTGCACAACTCAGTACATTTGCAATGCTTAGTGTTGAGTTGAAAATTAAAACCGGTATTCATTATGTTGCAACGCAATTTTAAATTAATATTGTATAATAATTGAATAGGTTGTGTAATTGTAATACTTTCTCCCAAATCAGGATGTAATGCTGTTGTCTTTTTTATTGACATGACATGATTTTGCACAGTTTAAGCAGCCAACTGTTCAAACTGCACAAGATGACATCTTGCACAATAAAGGACAACCTACTCCTTAACAAACATAGCAATTAGAAATCAGTATGTTGATAAGAATGACACATTTTGGCTGCCCGTGCTTCCTCCGGTAAAATATCCTAATGCACTGTAGTACTTCTGATTTCTTGTCAGTTTGCTTACTGCTGTCTACTGTTGTAATTACTGAAACCTACCGTTTTTTTTAATTATTAGTTTTCGAGCAAACACATATTAGGTCTGTTTCTTCCCGGTGTAGAACTGCAGTAGTTTAGGGGGGTGGAAAAGAAAGAACAAGCAATACATTATTGTTGGGTGGTTCAGTTAGAAAACAAAAGTGTTTAGTAAAACATTAAAAAAAGAAAATAGCCTGTTTCGCATATCTAGAAATTTCCCTTCTAGTTAAAATGTTTACTCCACACTGAGGATTTGTGTGCAGTTGCTTGTAAGCAAATTGGTAGAAAATCTAGAAAGAGTGCAAAGAAGAGCGACCAGAATTATTCCGGGCTTAAAAGGCATGTCATATGCAGACAGGCTAAAAGAATTGAATCTGTTCAGTCTTGAACAAAGAAGACTACGTGGCGACCTAATTCAAGCATTCAAAATTCTAAAAGGTATTGACAGTGTCGACCCAAGGGACTTTTTCAGCCTGAAAAAAGAAACAAGGACCAGGGGTCACAAATGGAGTTTAGAAAAAGGGGCATTCAGAACAGAAAATAGGAGACACTTTTTTACACAGAGAATTGTGAGGGTCTGGAATCAACTCCCCAGTAATGTTGTTGAAGCTGACACCCTGGGATCCTTCAAGAAGCTGCTTGATGAGATTTTGGGATCAATAAGCTACTAACAACCAAACGAGCAAGATGGGCCGAATGGCCTCCTCTCGTTTGTAAACTTTCTTATGTTCTTATGTTCTTATGAAGAGAACACTGTTCAAAACGGCAAGATAGAATATGAAGACATGTATGTGTCTTAATTTTTTTTTTTTTAATTCACGGATTACTTTAGAATCTGGCTATTTGTTTAAATTGGTTTTGTCTGCTCAGTAAGTATTTTACACAGCAAGTCATTGGTTTCTTTGTGCTGAAATAAAGCTTGATTTGTTTGTTTTGATTTGATCATTTGTTTTTTTATACCAAAAGAGAACTTGTTCGTGCTTGAAAGATGTACTCATTTGGTTTGTTCTTTTCTTTTAAGAAATGGAAACCATTATTCAAGCAAAGCTAAAACCCCAACCCAAAGTACAAGAATTACCAAATGAAATCCCCCAAGAAGTGAAGAAAAAAAACCTTGTGAAGCCGGACACTCCAGGAGTTTCACCAGCTATTATCACCTCCCTGCTGCTAATTCCTCTTGTTGTTCTCGTATCCATTGCTGTTTTCATACGATGGAGAAAAACGAGGATGTATGGAGGTAGTTTACTGTTTCTTTTTTTAATTTTAAAATGTGTGTTTTAAAATAGTGATGCAAGGTGCTTTTTAAAAAGTGTATAAAGAAATTGGAAATTGATTAAGGAGCAATGCAAAGAACTGGATTCTGTTGAAAATATTTTGCTCAGATGTACAAATTCTAAAGTAATGCGTTTCTTGTAAACAATACAATTTTCAGTAACTGTTTAAGCCTGTAGTTAGGAGTATGAAAAACAGACAAGGTTGTACTATTGTCCAGTTCTGATTTAAAGGAATGAGTACGAAGGAGAGGTACGAATATATTCTGGTCCAACATGCATTTGGTTAGTGGTACAGGATTTTTATTTCCAAAGTGATAATGATCTCGGACCACTGCAGCACCCTGTCAGCAGTTTTTAGAGAGGAAAGTCAGAGATGGGGAAGTGACATTGATGTACTGGCCTCTCCAGAAACCTGATTTTAATCTTAACCTTTGGCAGTATTCGAAAGTCTTAGACTCAACCAGGTTTCTGAGCTCAGCGAGAGGCATCAGTACTTTGTTGATGTGAAGTGATAATCAAACTCACTCAATGCTTTGCCAGTTTTTTTGAAGAGGACTGTAATAGATAAAAACAGTTTTCTAATATTGCTGTCATTGATAAAGGTATTCTCTTGAGACCTGTCATATTTGGGCTTTTTACTTCTACTTTCTTTTCTAGAAGGTACTGAAAAATTGGACTCCAGTTCATCTGGGGGAATCTTAGGAAAACTTAGAGGTAAGTAGGATAGACTAATAAATACAATTAGAAAATTATATTAACAGTAACTTTATAATAGACATGGTTTGTTTTTCTCAAGAAATGCTTCCATGATCAAGATGACATTTAAAAAAGAAGCATTTTGACAGGGACATGCAACACCTGTTAGTAAATGGCTTCAGACATCCTTCAAATCCTGCTGCATTGTTTTTATACACTGGATGACTTAAACGAATGAGCTGTGTGCAGGATTTCACTACCGATGCCACACTGATGTCATTAGAAGAGTTTCATATATCAATATAGGCTGTGATGCAAAGGTTGACAGAAACAGAGTATAGAACCAAAAAAAAAAGTGACCTTTTGCAGATTGTTACTGGGCAAATCAATATGAACTAATGTCCATTCTCCTATGCACAGGAAAGGGCAGCGGTGGTCTTAATCTAGGGAACTTCTTCGCAAGTCACAAAGGCTACAGCAGGAAAGGATTCGACAGGCTGAGCACAGAAGGTAGTGATCAGGAGAAGGATGATGAAGAAGCCACAGACTCGGAAACAGAAGAGTACTCTGCCCCTCAGCCTCCAGTCTCCTCATCTTCCTGAAACTGAATTGGAACCCTGAAACTCTGAACAACGCCGACTTCCCTATTGCTCATGTGTTCAGGATGTGTGTTTAATAGTAACTAACTGTCTGCATTGGCTGCCAATAATTTATTTATTTGTGTAAAATTCTACTTCTAACTGCCATTTTGGTCAGTTTTGTCATGTAAATGGTACCAGATTCAAAACTCTGGTAGTGCAAAGGTGAATCATTAGAAATCTTTTTAGTTTTTTCTTTGTAGTGTTTTATTATTTACTACTTTTTTGCAATAGCTTCTTCCAGCATTAACCAGCCAATCAACATGTTTTTCTGTTTTCATTTGTGGGACCTGTGGTTGAGAGAATTCTTATCTGTACATGTGTGCCTTTTTCAAGGTAGTATTTAGCCTTCAGCAGTACAGAAAACAAAGTGTGCCACATGAAAAGACAGAGCTGCTGAGCTTTGTCATCTGTGTTTTCCATCTTATCTCATTCATCGAAAGGAAAAAGGTAATAAAATGTATTCTGTATTTAAAATTCTATTTACTAAATTTTCCTATTTGATGTAGTGCTGAGATGTGTCTGATATTTATTGTCAAATACTGAGGTTATACTATCAGAACACTATTTTCAGTAACTATGTAATTTGTGTAATAAAGTGTCTGCAAAGCATAAATTTATGTACTGTCTTGTGTTCTAAATCATTCAGTATTCCATTCCTAAAAAAAATGCAAAGCCTACATTTTTAGCATGTAGGCATCATTCATCTTGGTTCACAAACCATATCTCTGTATGCACAACAAAGCCATCTATCAAGGATACATTTCTTGACTGCCTTTTCCCTGTTTTTTACCTTCAGAATATTGTTTTCCCACTAGACAGAGTCCAGTTGCTACGTGACAAGCTTAGTATACTACTTTTCAAACATCAGCAAAAAAAATCGAGAAGCCATATGTAAGTACCCAAAGGAAGACTTGATTGTATCATTGGCGTAAAACAAGTTTAAAGTATTTGAACAACACCTTAAAGTAATATCCCCATCAAGGGTATAAATAAGATAAAAATGTGCTGTTATAAAGGCCAGCAAGGGCTACATCCACAACATGTTCAATATAATCTGTTAACAATTTACAGGTGTATTAAAATCACAAATAGATCCCCATAGTACAAAATGCATTCAAGGTTTCTCAAACATGTAATTCAGTAATTGACCCAGATTCTAATGAAGTAATGACTGACCACACTATTGTATCAACCATTCTCAAGCAACTGCTAAAAGTTAGATATGCAGGTAATTGCAAATAGAAAGCGCTTTCACTGTATTGACAGAGATATGCATTCCCTACAGGGGATGATGAATTAAGTATTAATAAACTATAAACTATAAATAAATGAATTGTCTCATACACAGTGGCTCTCAAGAGTATTCACCCCCCTTGGACTTTTCCACATTTTATTGTGTTACAACATGGAATCAAAATTGATTTAATTAGGAGTTTTTGCCACTGATCAACACAAACAAAGTCCATAATGTCAAAGTGAAAAATAAAATCTACAAATTGTTATCAATTAATTTCAAATATAAAACAGAAAATAATTGATTGCATAAGTATTCACCCCCTTTGCTATGACACACCTAAATAACCTCTGGTGCAACCAATTGTTTTTAGAAGTCATCTAATTAGTTGAATGGCGTCCACCTGTGTGCATGATTTCAGGTTGAATACACCTGTCTCTGTGAGGTCCCACAGTTGGTTAGTACATTTCCTAACAAAAACTACATCATGAAGACGAAGAAACATTCAAAGCAAATTTGGAATAAGGTTCTTCAACAGCACCAATAGGGTAGGATATAAGAACATTTCCAAGGCATTGAATATCTGCCAGAGCACTGTAAAGTCCATTATTAAGAAATGGAGAAAATATGGCACAACTGTGAATCTGTCTAAAACAGGCCGTCCTCAAAAACTGAGTATCCAGGTGAGAAGGGCACTAGACAGGGAGGCCACCAAGAGGCCTATGGCAACTCTAAAGGAGTTACAGTTTTCCATGGATGAGCTGGGAGACACTGCATACCGCAACAATAGCCCGGGTGCTTCACAAAACTGGCCTTTATGGAAGAGTGGCAAAAAGAAAGCCATTGCTGAAAAAAACTCACATCAAATCTCAGCTAGAGTTTGCCAGAAGACATGTGGGAGACTGAGACTCTGAGAAGAAGTTTCTATGGTCTTATGAGACCAAAATAGAGTTTTCTGGTCTCAACGCTAAGAGCTATGTTTGGCGCAAGCCTAACACCACACATCATCCTGAGAACACTTACCATGAAGCATGGTGGTGGCAGCGTCATGACATGGGATGCTTCTCTGCGTCAGGGTCTGGAAAGCTCGTGAAGATAGAGGGCAAAATGGATGCAGCAAAGTACAGAGAAATCCTGGAGGAAAACCTGCTGAAGTCTACAAGAGACAAGAGACCTATGACTTGGGAGAAGATGGAGTGGCTTAAAAACAAAAAGGTCAATGTCCTGGAGTGGCCCAGTCAAAGCCCGAACCTCAATCCAATTGTTCACCAAAGGTCTCCATCCAACTTGATGGAGCTTGAGCAATTTTGAAAAGAAGAATGGGCAAAAATTGTAGTGTCCAGATGTGCAAAGCTGGTAGAGACTTATCCAAATAGATTCATGGCTGTAATTGCTGCCAAAGGTGCCTCTAACAAATATTGACACAAGGGGGTGAATACTTACGCAATCAATTATTTTCTGTTTTGTAGTTGTAATTAATTTAGAACAATTTGTAGATTTTATTTTTCACTTTGACATTATTGACTTTTTTGTGTTGATCAGTGGCAAAAACTCCTAATTATATCCATTTTGATTCCATGTTACAACAATAAAATGTGGAAAAGGAAAAGTCAGAGGGGGGTGAATATTTCGAGATATATAAATAAAGGCTGTTGCTGTGCTTCATGAAAAATGATACTGCTTGACAGGAGGAAGAAACTGGAGGGCCTGCAAAGCTCCAGGCCACAGACCTACCAACAGTAATGCTTTCCTAAATGGAGGATTGACAGAATAAATGATTTGATCTAACATCAGGTTTTGTATGTCAACCCAGCCTCCTCTACGCAAACACAAAGTTCATACCCTTGCTTGATAAAGCAAATGATACATTCAATTTATCAGTTTTATTTTGTTCAAGAATCAGCTGGTCAGCTTTTGAAATTGGTCGTTCAGGTATTGACCTAAATCTAAAACCACAACATGCATGCTATTGTAGAGGGCAGGTTGTTACTTTAAAAAATATACAAATTGTGTAGACCCTAGAGCTTTTTTCTTTCTTTTTTTAATTTTTTTTTTTTTTTTTTTTTTTAAGTAATTATAGTTGCCTCAGGTGTTTCCATTCTACACACTATAAACACCAAATGCAATTTACATACTGGGTATACTATGAAATAGTTCCAGTTTGAGAAATTGAGTGAAAATTCAAAGGGACAGCATCAAATTATATCGAATAGTATTTAATGCCCATTCTAATTTAAATACCATTAACATGTTTTATTGTTCAGAGCTTTACTCTGTACAGAGCACTGTATTCATTATAAGATATATGACTAATAAGTGAAGGTGACAGTGTAAAACATTTACCTGAGATCATAGCTGATTTTCTCTGTAGACTGGTCTTGAGTTCTGGGCTATTGCTAATTTGGTGAAGCATGGCTTTTAGATTGTGACAATATATCACTAAAATGCCCAACAGCTGTTTATAAGCAGATAGCAGAATGTTCATTGTGTGAAGCTTGTGAATTACTGTACATCCAATGACAGTATCACATTACACCAGAAAAATTGTCCTAATTTCCCCATATAGTAGATCATTTAAAAAAATGAAAGATGTTATCATCCCATTTAACACTAGTTCTGCCTCATTTTTGCAAGCTTCTTGGTATACTCAAGTGACACAGATCCATTAAGCAGTCAGCCATCTAATATTGCTGCCATTCATAGTTTTATTTATTTTAATAGGCTGTTCAAGCAGAATTTCACAGGAGACAAGATGGTCTGCTTGTGTGTGATAGACTACCCTGTAATATACATACTTCCTCTAGTAAGTTTCTCTTTGCCCTCTATGCATGGAAGAGATAGGGGCTCACATTTGTCTTGTTTAGAATCAATAATCACTGGATTTTTTTTTTTTTTTTTACTGCATGTTTGTAGCTAGGTGAGTATCAGTGTTGTGCAGTTGGTGGTAGGGACAACAGAGAGTAACAAGTAAATCAAATACAATCTTTGATCACATTAAACGGTGAACTATGAAAGATGATCTTTTAATCAATGAAAATAAAAATTTAACATTAAAAAAAAATCTGAGAAATTATTACTGCTGCAATTCATGAGTTCAGTTGTAATGTGGCGCGTGAGAGACGCCTTGTGGTAGATAACTATACTTACAAATCTATTAAGGCACTGCTATATTTACTTGACCTATAATTTTGTATTCTACAGTCCAGTTGCAAATATGAGAATGAATTATATCATGTAAGCATAACACTGAAAAACTGGTAAAATAAAATATGTATATTAGTTTTATAAGAATATCACATACAATATTATGATTTAATAAAACCTGAAACAATACTTCACAATGGTACTAAATAAATAAATAAATAGACAGTGGAAAAACACTGTCATGACCAGCAAGGAACATAGAAAAAAAAAAAAAAAAAAAAAAATCTTAATTGGGAACTCCAGTTTGAATCGATGGTGATCTCAGAATTGGGATGACAGTGTTTATTTACTGCAGGGTGTTTACAGTAGAAGATGCTCTTGTGATTTTAATGTCCAGCTCTAGCAGTGAACCCAGTCAGCTAGGAGGAATCTAGGTGGCAGATACCCAGTTCACCTCCTGTTAGATGTCTGGTATCATATCTGTCAGGTTCCTGTGTAACTGAGGCTATGACAGCTGCTGCGTCTTAGGCTCCGCTCTCTTGGTTTGTCTTCATTCCGATAGCTCTGCGGGACTTTCAAACCCTCACTGGACAGTCTAATCCCAGCAATCTGAACAAGATACCTACCATTGTGGCTGTTTATTCAAAACCTCTCTCACTGTTTATCGGCTGCTTAGAGAAGGTGAACACCAGATCTGGTTGTTTTACTGTAGGAGTTTTCAGTCTCTAAAAATTGAAGCTTTCTTCAAAGGTTGTGTGTGTGTGTGTGTGTGTGTGTGTGTGTGTCTATATATATATATATATATATATATATATATATATATATATATATATATATAAGAACAGAGTTAGATAGGAAAAACTAAGAGTCCCGGAAATCTCAGCTCCAGTCAGGAAGGGGCTGGGTCTGGGGGATATAAAAGGCAACAGGAAGAACAAGCCGGTGGTTGCAGTGGCGTGTCAACCGCAGTTCTAGAACCATTTTCGTAGTAAGTAGAGAAAACCATACACAATTGTATAGACTTGCAAGCTTTTGTTTGTTTGACCTGTTTGCTCTGCTTATTTTTACTACTGCTTCAGTGTAGTATTGTTTTGTTTACACGTTTTGTTTGGCTGTTCCTCCGGCATTGGAGATTCCGCTGGAGGGAAATCCTGTGTGTTGTTTTTTTTTCGTTGAGAAGAAGAGTGAACGCCTATACGCACTCCCGGTGTATAACGCCGCTTTGTTTTGGTAATTAGCCAATGTGCATATTGAAGAACCATACAAGGGAAATTAAACAAAGGGACACAGGACACTCGGGTGGGGTGGACAAATCATTGTTTATTTCGGCAAAGTTCTTGTGCAGGGGCATACGGACCAGTCTTCGAGTACGGCGTTCCTTCTGTGCTGACACACCAGACAGAGCTCAGCGACTGCTCACCTGCAGTGCTCTGGCTCTCCAGCAGAGGGAACCCAACGTCCACTCACCTGCTCTGTTCTGGCTTTCCAGCAGAGGGAGGCCAGCGACCACCTACCTGTCTTGTTTCTGCTATCTAGCAGGGGAGCCAGTCCTGACAGGGAAACCACGCTCACTAGTGGGAAGAGCCAGCTGTTGTTTATATCTATCTATCGATCGATATGAGGTAACTAAAAATAAATAAGTTATCTTCAGGTTATGAGCACAAAATATAGCTTTAAATATGTTCATATTTTACTATTTCAACTTTGTTTGTGTTACTGTTATGATTAACCAAATATTTCTACAATTTGCCTAAACCTCTGGATTTCTTTATTTTCCTTATCTGGACAGCCCACTGCTGAATGCCTCCCTTGTTATATTATCTCTACTGTTTTTTAAAGGCCAATGAGGCAGCTTTTGTAGATTTCTACAGCTACCCAGCCAAATATCAGGCAGCTTTAAAAGTGTTCCAACCTGTCTGCCTGTATTACTTTGTGTGCTATATATGTGTGAGTATTTACATAAGCTTCTCTTCAGAGCTTGGTTAAAAAACAGACATTAAGAAAATGTATTTGGGTGGGGAGGGTGATTACTGTAAACTTCAATGCTATGTAACTACTCTTTTGTGCTCCCTGTGCCACTCTGTTAGCATCCCTCTTTTTTATTAGATGCTACGAGAGCTGGGTGCAAGTGCGTTTGCATTTGAAATTAAATGAGATCAAGAAATAGACACCGCATCTGAATCTGTTTGCAAAGTATGCACATTTTGAGAGTTGATCAGCCTACAGCATCCCCAGCCACATGCACTTTGTCCATTCACTGACACATGAGCAGTACAACCTTCTGCACAGTAAACTGCAGGAACTTGTCAAGTCGGCCCAGAATGTTTGCCTCATTATTGATTTATGATCTAGTCACTGGCCACATGATCATCAACGACACCCTAAAGACAGTGTTGTTTGCCTGCAAATGTGTCAAGGAGAAACACAACACCTTCACCACAGATTCACAAGGCCTCACCAGGTAGAGGAGTTGCCTTCCCCTCCGTGCAAAAACAGCTGCATATTCCCCTTCTTTGTAGATGAGCTCCAAGTTGATGTCACCAGTCCACATGCTCAAGAAGTGGAAACCTACCTAAATCAACCCTGCATACCCTACAATCAAGATCCTCTTGTATGCAGGAAAGACATCCAGCACAGATACCCAGGCTTTCCCAGTTTGTTCAGCACTATCTGTGTATTCCTACCTCCTCAGCCCCTGTCGAGAGGGTCTCTACAGCAGGCAAGGCACCTAAGAGGGCAATGCTGTATGACAGCAACTTTGAAACTTTGGTGTTCATTTGGTGTGATCTGTAACATAGAAAAGGCATTTGAACAATGTCTAAATGCCTTATGTGTGTATGTCTTTATATTTGTTGATCAGTAATTTTATGTAGTTCAATAAACATTTTTGCAACAAGAACACTTACAAACTACATAACCTTTCAACTGCAACACATTCTTTGAACTGTGAGTTGCGTCTGATCGATGGAACTATTTCCAGTTGGAAACCTTCCAACAAGTCAAATGTAATGTTGCAAGACTATTAAAAGTCAAAAGCTGCTTCCCTTTTGTTTTGCTGAGAGCCAACTCAATACAATGCATAATTCCCAAGGACAACCATCTTCTTTTGATGGAATTTCAGAGAGAAAGAGATGGGAGAAACTGCAGTGTTTTCATCACCCTAAGAAGACAGACTTCTTTGTTGAAAATGTTTAAGTATTTTACATATCAAATATAAAACATTTTATAACTCGAGAAATTAACTGTAGCTAAAGCTATCAAGTTGGTGGATACATTGTTCTAGGAATAGACTATAACTTCCTATTTTAGAGTATGTAAGGAATGTATCATTCAAATGAATTGCCTAATACATGCAGATAATTCAATCATTGCCCCATTTCAATTTTAATATAGAATTAATTGAGGTTTATAACATATTGTCAGTTTGGTAGAGCACATCTAAATTAACACAGTAAAACTAATTTATAAATTAGTTACTGGAATCTTGGATTAATTCTTGTGCATTTTTATATGAAATATGATTAATTATAATGAGAAGCAAGCATTGAAAGTACATATGCAAAGTACACCACTTTGTGATTAACCATAATTAATATTAGTGTCTTAGCCATGTATGCTAATAATGTTGTGGTCGTTGTAATCGTTTCACTAAGGAATCAATGAGCTGTATACTGTTCACGAACATCTCTAACCGATAGCCTTTCCTTTCATTAATATTAGATTAGTTGTGCACCCTTTTTATTCTTAAATAAAATCTTGTTTTATATTTCTAATTCTGGTTCTACATGATGCTGAACTCATAAGGTGTGTGTGTGTGTGTGTGTGTGTGTGTGTGTGTGTGTGTGTGTGTGTATATATATATATATATAAAAATACCAACCGATTGTAACACTAAAATGTAAGAATTATATATATATATATATATATATATATATATATATATATATATATATATATATATATATATATATATATAAAGACGTGTTTATCTTTAAATAAATTGTATACCTAACACACTACAGTGGTTTTCAATAAAGTGGTGATATTAAAAAAATCACTTCATCCATAAAGTGTGTTAAGAGATAGGTTCTGCTGTTATGATTAAATACTAGGTAGGTCTATATTAATAACCATACTACTGGTAAACATGTCAGTGTTTTTAGTTTCCATGTGAAAATAATAAACAATGCGTCCAATGCAGTTTAAATTATTCCTGACATGCCTCTATACACTATAAAGGTTACAAAAATATTTTCAGAACACCAGTCAGTATAAGCTGTTTACTATAAATTAAAGTGCTGTTGCCACCATTTCTTAGAATTTCAGCCCTGCTTATTACAACAGGGGATACTGGTGTTGACTTTGGATGTCTGTGACTAACCAGCCAACTACTTTTAAACAAGTTAGAACAAGGTTGGAACAAAGACCAGGACTGGAAAGCAGACCTGAGACAAATATATTTATATTTGAGATTATCAAATATCAAATATTTCAATATTTTGTCTCCAAACAAATAATGATTTGAAACTACAGGTCAAACTTTTCAAATAATTAAAATTTTTTATACAAATAACACTTTCAAAGTTAAGTAAATATCCTTGGAACCCTATCATATAATCAAACAAGTTTAACAGGCTTAACAGTCATTATCAAACGATAACAGAATGGGTTCACTCCTCACTTTAGTTCAAAGTTGTGTACACGTGTAGTATCTAAAACCTTCTCAAACATCTCAATTACAAGTCAATCAAGGGTACTTGGTATATATAAGCTGCCTGTCTTTAGTTCAAGTTCAAGTCACTCACATATTACTTGCTTAAGTTACCAACATGTTCATTCCTAGATCTAAGGCTCCTTTGCATTTCATTATACAAGACAATGCCTTGGATAAATTCAAAGCCAATGGTACATATTGTAGTATCTCAGCTAAAGCTACTTCAAACCTCCTTGTGCATCTCAGGGTAAGTGCTTGTTACACAATTACATAAAATTTCTTGAGGGGCTTTAAAACAAGCTGTGGAAAGTAATAGGTCATACTGAACATAGCAGATGGCACTTTAATGAGTGTAGTTAAATAGGGTTATGATTCAAGTTATAGATGTTTTGAAAGTGTAAATATGAATTCTGCATAATGGATAATATTTAGTGTAAATATTAATGTGATAATGCTAAACAGATATTCATATAAAACTTAATGTGTAATATTTGCATATTTATAAATATTCACAACATTACTATATGAGCCAGGTTGCAGCAGGGTTGTAGAAACATTTGCTCTAATCAACATTTGGGCCAACAGTTCAATCCAGAGAAGCTAAAATGGAAGCGTCAGTAACAAGCTGCTTTCGGGGCATTGACACGCGCATTGTACATTTGCGTCTGTCACCCAGGTCAACCCTGCTTTATCAAAAGCAGTGTGAAATCGTGCAATTGATCCGCATGACACAAGGGTCCTGACCCGGGTAGGTTCTGAGCCAGGCAGAACATGCCAGTGTGAAAGGGGCTATAGATTACTGGACTGCATCACCTCCCCTATAAAAAATAACAGCAAAAGTGGTTTAAAACCTCTCAGAACTAATCAGAATGTGTCATTTAATAATGTCACAGTATATACTTCTCAAATCACTTTCAATGGTGAGAACAAGGTCCACTAATTAAAAAATAAGTCTGTTATTACAGCATACAATTAACATAATTCTAATTATATTTGGAAAATGGTATACTATGTCTGGAAATGTAAGTAAGCATAAGCAGTGTTTGACAAATATGGGCACTTCTGGATTTGTAAGCAACCTGGAAAGCTGCTTGCCCAGACCTGCACTGTGTGGTGATTAATTTTTTTGCAATGATGATGATTAAAAGTATAACTAAATATGTATGAACTTTGCTTATAGCATGAATATATATATAGTGACAGATTGCCCTCCTGTCACACTTTTTCCTTCTTCAAATAAACACTTTAGACAAAGAGAAAAATGTCAGGAAACGCCGTAGAGTCTGTTTATTATTTACAATAAAAACAAAATAAACAAAACAAAACCAAACCCGATCTCAGGCCCTAGCTAAAATGTTATTTCTCTAACTAATATCGAGGCAGGCTAAGACTGTTACCTCTTCACCAAAACCAAATTGGAATCCAAATCGGAAACCCCAAATACCTTTTCCAATAGTTCATTTTCCCGTTTCACAATACTCGCAACAACAACTAGATCGCTTTCTCTCCATCTCTCCCAACCAACTCAAAGACCAACTCCCAACCAACTCCATCCCACAGATTCTCAATTGGATTGAGATCTGGTGACTGGGTAGGCCATTGCAGTAAGCGGAATTCACTGTCATGTTCGTGGAACCATTCCTGGACAATCCTAGCCTTGTAGCATGGGGCATTATCCTGCTGAAAAAAATCAATTAGCAGATGGATACACTGCAGTCATGAAGGAATGCACCTTACTGGCAACAATGTTCAGATATCCTGTGACATTCAAACATGCTCCACTTTTATCAAGGGGCCCAATGTGTGCCATGAAAACACACCCCACACCATCACACCACCACCACCAGCCTGCAATGTTGACACACGGCATGATGGATGCATGTACTCATGTGGTTTTCTCCATACCCTAGTCCTCCTATCAGTGCGAAACAGCAGGAACCGGGATTCATCTGACCAGGCAATTTTTTTCCAATCCTCCAGTGTCCAGTGTTTTCGTTCCTTAGCCAACTGCAATCGTACCTTCTTGTGTTTTGGTGAAAGAAGTGGAAGTGTTAGGTCATTGGCTGCCATACCCCATTTGTGTCAAGGTACGATGAGTTGTGCATTCTTTTATGAGTCTTTCGGCACCAATGTTGTACTGGACTGTCAGTTGACTAACTGTAGCCTGTCTGTTGCAGCCCTTCGTGTCAGCCTCCTTTGGCCTCTTTCATCAATGAGCTGTTTTCGACCACTGGCCTGCTGTTGGCTGGATGTCCTTTGGGTGGTGGACCGTCCTTGATACACAAGGGAAACTGTTGAATGTGAAAAACAGTGTTGCAGTTCTTGACACACCCATACCGGTGAGCCTGGCACCTGCTACCTAACCCCATTCAAAAGCACTTAAATCTTTTGTCTTGCCCATTTACCCTCTGAGTGGCACACATACACAATCCATGTCTCAATTGTGTCAAGGCTTAAAAATACTTTTTTAACCTGTCTCCCCTTCATCTACACTGATTGAAGTGGATTTAACAGGTTACATCAATAAGGGATCATAGCTTTCACCTGGATTCACTTCTTCAGTCTATTTAATGGAAAGACCTGGTGTTTGTAATGTTTTGAACACTCAGTGTGTGTGTGTGTGTGTCTGTATATATATATTAATTCCAAATTAATAGCAAAAGTTAATTGGATTGGGCATGCTTATAGCAATTGTCTCCACTGCTGGCAGTATTCACAGAGTTCATCAGCAAAGCCAATGTCTCTTACTGCAGGACAGCAACCTGTGACACACCACGTGCATCATTAAGCAATGGTTTAGGGACAATAGCATCAGTCCTCTGCTGTGAGAGGTCGAACCCTGATGCCAAGGGCTGACAACCAGGAACCAAAAATCAGCATGAGTTAGGTGAGGCAATTTGTAACACCCTTGAACCAGGTCAAAAGTGTAAACCACAGGATGCAAGCTGTCATTTGAGATAAAGCTCCTCAATACGGTGCTGCCTTTCCCATCCTATTCCTTTGTATCTCAATACTTGCTACAATATCATGTAAAACTGATACATTATGCTTTGTTCTTTTGTTTTGTTTTCAGAATTAAATCTCTTTTTAAATTATAAGTGATAGTAGTGGTAATTCAAAAAATGCATGCTTTGTTATACTGTAAAGCACCTCACCAGCCACTCAATAATCATTTTAGTAATGTTAGAGTTTAAAACTTGAGTCTGGACACATACAGAAAAAAAAAAAAAAAAAAAAAAAAAGTTTTGGATGAAGAACAACAGGTGGTATTTAGTTACAAATAAAATCCAATAAAAGAGTTACACGGTTTCTCAAATGCATGATACTGTACATACCCCTTTTCATTTATACATTAACTGCAGACTAACTTTGACCTCTTCTTCCTAAATAAAGATCAACACTATAGCTGCCCTAAACATTTTCACACTGCTATTTAGCGCACCAGTTAACTTTGGAAACAATGTAGCAATCTACTACATAACTTCCTGTTTTACATTTCATTAATCCTCAGTAATTAACTATGAGCTGGAAACATACATCTGCTTAACTTAGTTTATTATAGTTTTAGCTCAAACTAAGAACCACTCTTCTTATGGCAGGAAGAGTTAAGTTAAAGGAGAGTTCATACCATACGAATTAGCCTCTGAGGAAATCTGAACCTCCAAATTTAAGGTATGCAGCAAGAAAGAAATATTTGACATTTGGTAATGTATGGATCATAATGTAAGTAAAACAAAAAATATAACAAATATACTTGAATTTATTTTATAATTGAGAGCACTGAAATGACAGTAAACAGAAAATGAGAAAAGATAATTAGAACACATCTGGTGCTGTATACCATTTTTAATTACACTTGCAAAAAGACACTTTGACCACAGACTTGTATGTCATAGGCCTCAGTAAACTGTAATCACAAGATCTCCAATGTTGATAGAAATATCACTGTAATGCTGTGCAATTTTTTAACCTGTAACCAACTTTTTTAAAATGTGATTCCTATTAAAGACTACTTCATAAGAGATTCAGTATCTCCCAGCTCAGCTGGTCAACACACAGGTAGCTAATACTGCAGGTCTTTTTTTTCTGAAGGGGTTGCTGGTGGAAGTTTGTTAATATTGTGACTAATATTGAGATTTGTTATTTCCCTTCTAGATGTTTTGATATTTTAACATAAGCATGTGAGGTAAGACAATTATTGGGCACTGCACCTTTAATTAAAAGAAAATAAGACTTTTAAAAAAGTCTTTGTCAGTCTTTGGGATCTAACACATCAGAAACAAAGAGGAAACTGGTCATTCCCTTTGAAATATGAGAATATTATCTACTAATCATCTGACTATGGCAATAATACTGCATCTTCTGGTGGAGTGCTTTGAAATTAAATCATCTAATCTTATTTAAATGACTCAAATGATTTAAATTTAACTTATATTTTATTCAGAATCTTAATAATCTAAAACATCTTTCAGTATTGTTTGTCTCTGGAGAGGGCTGGGATTTATAATAGAAAACGTTTACCGTATTTTAAATCTTCACTTCAAGAATCCACCTAACATAGCCTACAATATTTAATCCAAATCTTCTGTAAACAAAGGCACAGCCACTGGCTGTTGCTATTCCAAATACCCAACAACTCCACACTGCACACAACATTTAGGCAGACACTGTTGGGAATCACATTGTATGTTCAAAAGTAATTAACTTCAGTCTTTGTGGGGGTGCTTTACCTCCTTGTTATTGTGCAACTTATTTAACTTTTAAACTGTTTCTGCCCTGACACTTTAAGACAAGACAACACACTTGATTCAAGTTCAATTGCTTTAATTACACAGAGACCACTGCTCTGACTGCTTCACTGCAATCCTGGAACAGTAACCAGCTTTCAGAACGTAGCAAGAACGTAGCGTAGAAATTACAGTACAGTACACAAGACACAATTACATAGATGCATGGATATACACATGTAGCGATCTTGGTTCCCACAGGCAGGTACCTCACACACAGGCGGAGGGTGGGCGCGAACCCGGGACCCCTCGTACTGAAGCATAGCGCCGATACCGCTGTACAAAAGAGCTGGCACCTTTGCAAGGAGCTGCAACTTCCCTCGTGCACGCTACAATATATATATGCAGATGTTCTATACGCCGCGCATGAATAAAAATAAGATTTTTATATTCATTACATTAAAGGTTTCTCAAATGAGGCCTTTTAGGTCGTTCAAAACGGTCGTATTATTACGCATATGTATTATTCAACACATGAGACTGAATTAAACTTATATTGGTCACACTCTCCTCTTCTCTAGCTGGTCTGAAATATTCCGTGCTGTTTGTTTATTTTATTTGCTGTCCTTCCAAAGGTAACACAAAATTCTCCTGAAAGGACACCATACTCTGATTGGCTATCATATTATTGTTGAAAAAACAACGAATAACCCCTATCCCTACACTGAAACTGTAACCTTAAGGTCGTGGGACCTTAATAACCACTACATTTTATTTGTTTCTCTCCATGTCACGCCTACCTCATTGTGTCATTGGAGGGGTGTGCGCGCGCAACTGTACCAGATTGGATGCGCCACATGGACACGTACGTCTTGCAGCGATACCCTTCACTACCTGACGACAGTTGCTGGTTCTGCTGATGCTGTCTGGTGCTTGACAGCCCTGGAGCTGAGGAAGGAAAGGCTTGGTGTGGAGCCCAGTGAATGATCGCATCTGTAGCGGGTTGTAGTGTTCGACAGGCCGGAAGTCTTGCAGTTCTTCGGAGCTAACCTCGAGGGCTGCAGTTGGGTAAGCTCTGGGAGCAGTGAGCTGAAGAGAAACGAGGGCTTGAGAGGACCAGGCAACACAGATGCAGCAGAGGGGCTTGCAAGAAGGTGGTTACGGAGGTACAACACAGTAAACAAAGGCGAGTGCGAGAATCATCAGGGAAAACAGGTACATTATTTAAAACTCTTCAAATCAGCAAATGTTCTTTATTGTTCATGGCTTGGTTGTAACACTGCGTTTGTGTGCAGCCATATGTGAGGCGAAACCAACACGACAAAGCAGTAACTAGTAGTACCTCTGCAGCATCACTTCCCCTCTGCTGAGCGAAGTGCTAATGCAATGATGTCATTTTCAACCTCGATCATAAATTTACCTTTTTATGATATATTTCTACGTAGAGTAGAATGATTGACATGAGTCTGGATGCATTCTGGTGACAAAAACATATTGTGCTGATTGTGAAGACTGGCATGCTTAGTGTTTCGGTGCTTGCATTGCCATTCAGCCGTGCGCGTTGTTGAGAGGAAGTGTACTGTCATCGCAAGTTTTCGATTGAGACAAGCATTGTGTTGAATCACTTTAATCTCATGCATGCGCAAACTGTCAGAAAAGTCGTCTAAACTAAGCACACGATAATGGCATTAACACTCTGACTCCTGAGATGAAAGCTAGGGTTTTCAGTTTGATATATATATATATATATATATATATATATATATATATAATATATATATATATATGAATATATGAGATGACTGTGCTTTCATTACTGCTCGAGTGTTTAAATATATAATTAGAGTCCAGCTTGAAATTTTTGGACGAGGGGGGTTGGAAACAGAAAGAAAAAAAAAAAAAAGTTAACAAAATGTTTATTAAAGTAAGTATTTTACTGTACTTCCAGGGTAGACACTTGACAGGGAATTGCCCAGTTGCTGTAAGTAAGGCGGGCAGTTAAGATGTCAAATGTTTGGATTTCATCCAGGGTTGGAGTTAATACTTTATTAAAATGAATTTCCAGTTCGCATTCACCTTTAATCAATTCTAATTCCAATTCCAATGGAATTTAACAAACAAAATATGGATTTCGTTTTTTAAAACTATTTGATGAGATTTATAATAAATCTAGACCTGCTAGGTCATTTTTGGTCGATGCAGGTTATGATTGTGAACTATGTTTTTATCTAAGTTGGCGTGATACATAGTCTATGTTTTTAACATTTAGTTTTGTTGAGCAATTTTCCAAATAAAATCGTACTGTTGCAACTAATTAAAATGTGCCATTTGAAATGAATACGGAAATGTTGTATTTATTTTTTTATTTTATAACATACTATTTTATTGGTTAGGTTAGCATTGATACACTGATAATTATACAACAATTGAAAGTTGTGTTTTTTGTGTCATTGGTTCATGGTATAGAGAGAGTACAGTTTATTATTTTAGTACCTAGGCTAAGTGTTAGCACTGTCTAGGTGGTAGTCCTACAGTACCAATCAAATAAAAATAAAATGCCATTCCACAAAAAATCTTTGGGGATAGAGGGTACTTCTTTGGCCTTTGGAGTACCGCATCAGTAGCGTTGAGTGTTTTGTAAAGTACAGTACAAGTATGGTACCTGAACATATGTTTCAATCTGTAGCCTAGATCACATTATATAGTACTCCTTCAAACAAACTAGATGGATCTGCTTTCACTTTACTGCTTACTGTATAGGGACTCTGTTGCTTATTTAGGCCAACACTTTGTCATGTCTGTGCCATGAAAAACAGGCCTAATATTCGGTCTGTTACTGACATTTAACACCATTAGTAAACAATGATCTTAAGAGAATTAAACAAAATACAGTAAAACAAATGTAGTAAAGTAGGCTTGTCTATAAGTTACCTGATGATAATAATTGTGATTTATAAAAATGACAGCTCCTTCAGGCTTACTTAATACTTTGATTAATCTGTTCAATCCCAGCAGAATCCACCTCTCTTATTTATTTTCAAGTTTGAGCATATCCAGTGGATTGTGCTTACAGTCCCACATAATGTTATTATTGTAATTTTCTTGCTGTCTTGAATGCGGTTTGTTTTTCAAACTATATTTTTTTCTTTTCCCAAATGTAGTACCGATCCACAAAAAGATAGAAAACCGAATCAGGTAACTACAGACCAATCGGGTAACTACAGACCAATAAACCTGACTTATATTATATGTAAACTTATGGAAACTTTAATAAAATCCAAAATGGAAAATTACTTGTAACAGTAACCTGGGATACAGTCAGCATGGTTTTAGGAATGGGGGATCATGTCTAACTAACCTGCTTGATTTTTTTGAGGATGCAACATTGACAATGGATAATTGCAAAGCATACGACATGGTTTATTTAGATTTCCAGAAAGTGATCTAGCATTCAGAACTGGTCACACAGATGGCAAATGTCATTTAATGGAGAAAAGTGCAAGGTACTGCACACAGGCAATAAAAATGTGCATTATAAATACCATATGGGAGACACTGAAACTGAAGAAGGTATCTATGAGAAAGACCTAGGAGTTTATGTTGACTCAGAAATGTCTTCATCTAGACATTGTGCAGGGCTTGAATTTCTTTGCGGGATTGCAGGAATTGCACATTTTCCAAGTTACTCCCGCATATCTGCAACTTTCAGTGCGGGAAAATCCAACAGGGATATTTTAAGACTGCAAGCTACTGTATTTATCGCTCAATTTAGATTGCCTAATTAAAACGCTACAACAATCTAAGGGAGTGGGTATCAGTCTGAGTAGTTCTGGTTAAAATAAATAAAAGCAGTGCTGGATATTTCAAGTGGCGCAAGACTTTATTCTCTTGTATGTGATTCTTGGCCACTATCTTTAAGTATTATAGAAACTCAGTACACTGCAGTATGTAAACAGTTTAAAAAAATAAAATAAAAAAGATGCTATTAAATATATCTAGGTGTTGTTTTGCAAGTGGCGACTTTCACTTTAAAAATAAATAAATAAATAAATAAAATGGAGCGCTGGTTAACAAGAAAAGCATCTTGCACCTGATTCTTCTGGTGCAGGCAAAACAGGTTTGCCAGAGCAGTTAAATGAAAACAGTGCAGAATGTACAACACAAACAAATGACAGCAGTGAAGGGAAAGGCAAAAAAAAGAGCAATTTCTGCCAAACTGGCTGAAGATTTAACCATGGCTGGAGTTCAATAACAGTGAAAAGAGTTGTTCAGTCAGCAGTCTTTCTGTAACTGTAAAGTTTACTAGCTGCTGTTACAAAACGTCTACATTACATTATTGAGACATTCTAACGGCAGGGCATGCACAGCTTTGAAAAACAAACACGAAGTAGAAACTTTACGTCAGGCAATGGCAAAAGCAATGGAAATTGCTCGGTTTTGCACTGATGACTGTTAGGTCTCCTGAAAGCAGCTTACTTTAAAGCAACACCACTGTGAATGATTAAGCAGTAAAATACATATTGTTTTTTTAATATGCAAAAGTATCTTTTGTTTGCCATTCCCCCCTAAAATTTTGGAATCCCCCACCACTGGCTGCAGCATGGGGAGGAAATCCCCCTAGCACACAAGCTATAAAGGGAAGCTAGTATAAAAAAGGCCAACAAAATGCTCTGATATATAGTGAAAAGTGGTGAATTTAAATAAAGGGAAGTAATGTTAAAACTTTTTACAATGTATTAGTAAGACTAAAATATTGTGTTCAGTTCTGGTCACCTCTCTACAAAAAGGATGTTGCTGGTCTAGAAAGAATGCAAAGAAGAGCAGCCAGAATTATTCCGGGTTTAAAAGGCATGTCCTATGCAGACAGGCTAAAAGAATTGAATCTGTTCAGTCTTGAGCAAAGAAGACTACATGGCGATCTGATTCAAGCGTTCAAAATTATAAAAGGTATTGACAATGTCGACCCATGGGACTTTTTCGACCTGAAAAAAGAAACAAGTACCAGGGGTCACAAATGGAGATTAGATAAACAGGCATTCAGAACAGAAAATTGGAGGCACTTTTTTACACAGAGAATTGTGGGAGTCTGGAACCAACTCCCTAGTAATATTGGTAAAACTGACACCCTGGGATCCTTTAACAAGCTGCTTGATGAGATTCTGGGATCAGGAAGCTACTGACAACCAAACGAACAAGATGGGCCAAATGGCCTCCTCTCGTTTGTAAACTTTCTTATGTCTGTGACTGTCTTTATGAATATGTGGAGGAGGAGGAGGAAATCAGAAAGCGCTTTAACAGTGCAACTTCAGATGTCAAATGAGGTGCGTTTCATATCTTGCTAGAAAACGATCTCAAGGGTACAAAGACAGGATCGACAGAATATTTCAAGCTACAGGTTGACAAAACTGGAAAAAAAAATCTCTCTGTAAAATGTAAACTGTACCTGAGCAGTACCATTTGTACTGTAGCAGGAAGCAGTTAGATTTTTTTTAGAAGTACAGTAGTCCCTTCCTAAACTGGACATGCCTGGAGACAGACGGATTGTCTGGTTTGAAATAAAAATCTGTCACACACATATTTTATAGGGCTCAATTTATTCATCATGCTGAAATAACAAATATATAAATATGTATAGTAGGCTTATACAGTATAGAGTAAAATAAATGAATATCTAGTCTATAGGCTGCTGCAAGTAATACCTGTATTACAAAATAAATCATACCACTGCATTCTCTGTATACACTAGTACTACATACAATGCAGAAATAATAAGATTATTATTATTTTAAATTGAAACTAATTCATTTAGTACTTTCTTTTTTTTTTATTATAACCTAATTAACACAAAACGGATCACGATACTGCATTAACACGTTACAATACTATACAGTACATTACATATACTCCACGCACTACAGAAATAATCAGTAATTTTAAATTTACATAGAAAATGTTTTAGTGTATGTGTAAAACACACAGCCTACCAGCTACTTTTGTTTTCTGTTGGTATCAGTCAGGCAAAAAGCAGTTAAAGACTTCAAATTCAGAATTTTAATGTAGTCCTCATCTTTCGGAATGGAGTCCAGTAGTATTTCTGAAAACTTCTCTCCCTTTTTCAACAGTCTGATCACAGTCAGTTAAAACTGTAGAGTATGAGTTAATGCCCTATTTTACTCTTGTTCTTAATTTGAGCTATTTAGTAGGCTACTTGTATCGGTGTCTGTATTAGCAAGGTACTACTGTATTATGGTTCTGTAACTAGTAACAGTTTTGTTCACGTAACTTGTAACTGTAAGTATCTCCAACATTGAAAATGCCTTCATATAATTTCGCAGGGTGCTTCATTTCTGATACAAAACTGTTGTGGTCGTCCTGACTTAGTCTAGCGTTTTTTTTTTTTTTTTTTTTTAATGCATGTAATTGTTTTTTTGTCTGTTTTTCTTTAATGTATTTGCCATTAACAATAACTGATAAGAGCAATTGACTCAAAACAAAACCTAAGCTGTAAACGCTGTCACATGACGAGGGGCATAACTTCAGGCGATTGTATTTCCTGCTAGGAGTACCACATACACACAGTGAATACGTCATTGGAAAGCCCCGAGTCTGTACTTTTAAACAAGCCTGGTAGGTGTCTGAGTAATATGCGCGTAATCACCAGGCTGAGTGTAAAGAGTTAAATAAATATTTGCAAGAGTACAATATAACAGGTCATCTTTGTAAAACTATATTATCTGGCTGAAGAGTCAGGAACGTAACCCCAGTTTATAACATTGTTCCTATGGGACTGTGGGCTTCGACTTACGACGGTTCGACTTACAACGCGACTTTCAGGAACAAATTGTGTCATAAGTGCAAGGACTGCCTGTACTTTAATTTTTATAGCAACAAGCACAGCTGATTGTAAAACGGTCCTTGGTTTCTTTAACCTTGCTGTCATGCTCTCCTCTCACATTCCACGAGGCCCATGACCGCAGAGTAACTGGTGACAGAAAGTTCATTTCATCACCTTTAATGGATGTAGCTTCTTTTAATTTTGTCCAGCAAGGTGCTTATCCAAACAAGTGGAAATGATAACCCTGAAGAATGAAGGGCATTAGAATGCTTTAGTGGGTGGCTGCTTGGATGCTGGATGCATATTTTAGCCCTGGATTTCATACAGTAGCTTAAAGTATACTGCATGCATCATCTAGAAGTCATTTTAATATGATCCAATGGTTGAGGGTGAGAGCCTGTGTGAGCATTATTGTGGGTTGTAAAGAGGATATCTTTAGACACCAAATCCTTGGGAGCGAACATTCTGCAGCTCTGGTTTAACCTGCTTGATGATTTATCTTTTATTTTGTTCTTTTTTTTTTACATTCACCAGTAGCTTTAGAAGTGAGCCAGCCATTCTATCAATTAACCAGCATTTATTTGGTAAACGTAACATAACCTTAATCTACAACTTCAGACATAATCTAGCACTACTGTTAATTGTTATACGCTCAAGCCTTGTTTCCAGTTAATTTAGCCTACATTTTGAGGAAAATCTAAATGTCACCAACTTTTTTTTTTCTTTACAGAAAATTACAACATGACTTCAATTGAAGAACGGGAGGAGATAAAAAAGAGGCTAAGGTCCTGAGGAACAAAAGTCCGAACTGTCCTAAAAATGATGCAAGGATACACAGATTCTCACACAGCATCTGAATAATCTACCTTGGGCAGCTGACTGCATATAATTCCAAGCAGGTGACAGGGCCGCAGAAGGCAAGGGCTTGTTCTGTCAGTCTAGTAGTGGAGCTGGTGGAGAAGGTAGGGCTGGCTTTGCCTGTGGTGTACAGCTTGCTGGCCAGGTTCCCCAATCAGTTCTCTGCACTGAGTGGCCATGTCTGTCAGTGAGGCCGGAGGAGGCACCCCTAGGTTCTTTTTTGGTTGCGAAGATGGAGAAGGAGATGAGCTATTGGATCCAGGGAAAGTCTGTGACTGCCTTTATGAACACGTGGAGGAGGACGATGATGAAGAATATGAATCTGTATGTTCTTGGTGCGGTTAGATGATGGGCAGTACATTACTTTAACTATAGCATGGGTTTAGCTAAACAGATTACATTTGTTTTGAAAGAAGACATGGATATGGTGTATATACTGGTAGCTGAAATTCCCAGTTGAAATAATTATAAAAAAGATTGATTGCCCTGTAATGTACATTTTCTCCTTGCAGCCTCTAGGTACCAAACATACTAATAAGAAACAAAAAATATTTATTTATTTGAAAACTTTACCTTTTATAGCTTGCTTTTCACATTTTAAGAGAAAAATTTGTCTTTAGCTGGCAGATTGCCTGTCTTTTTGAATGGCCTAGAAGCCACATTTTGTAGAACTGACACCTAATTAGACTTGACATATCAAATCAGCTTATCTACACCACATAGCACACATGTGGATTTTGAGACCCTAACATTAGT
Source organism: Polyodon spathula (assembly GCF_017654505.1). Classification (NCBI taxonomy): domain Eukaryota; kingdom Metazoa; phylum Chordata; class Actinopteri; order Acipenseriformes; family Polyodontidae; genus Polyodon; species Polyodon spathula. The sequence goes on from NC_054535.1 coordinate 86,981,853, forward strand.
TAAAGAATATTTATTTTGGCAAACATTGATCAAATATAGCTGAATCAAATGAGAATCAAAGCATCACTAAATAGCATTTCCATAAAGTATTTATTTATTTAGTATCTACAGAAATGTTTAAGAAAACTGTAACTGTATTTAGAGGGAATTATTTAAGTTTTCCATGGAGCATTTTGTTATTTTATCCTTGTTTGATCCTAATCCATGTTTTATTCTCTAGCCGCCAGAAAGGCAGATTGTGATTGGAATCTGTGCCATGGCAAAGAAATCAAAATCCAAACCCATGAAGGAAATCCTGGAACGCCTTTGCTTATTCAAGTACATCACTGTTGTGATATTTGAAGAAGATGTCATACTGAATGAACCTGTGGAAAACTGGCCGCACTGTGACTGTCTTACTTCTTTTCACTCTAAAGGTAGTATATGTATTCGTTCCATGATGAAACTGTGTGTTGGAATTTAAAAACATTATGTAAGCTTAGTTAGTTTGTATGTTTGTGCTTTGGGAAGACACTTTTAAATTTGGCGGGAAATACATTTTACATTTTCTAAAAGTCAATGTAGCTTTCAAGGGATTAAGCAGGCTTTAAAGTAATATGGATAATGTAATCTCTCTGCCCCAATTTCTGTGTAGAAAATGAATAGTAAACACCAACAGTACATTTCATATTTTATTTATTTGTGTGATCTGTTTTTGCAACTGAAGAGTCATCTACCTACGTTTAACTTTTGACTTTCACTGATAAACAGACATATCCAGTTTGTTGTAATATGTATGTTATGCCTACCGTGTTTCTATAATCCCTTATGGAGTCTGTCAAGCAACGTTTATCGGTTATTCATGTACAGGTATGTATTTTACCAGAATTAATTTAATGTTTACTGTAATGTATAGTTATGATTTAAGGGATGGAAACTTTGTTTTTTTTCAGCTCTTAGAAATACATTCAAATCCATCTAGACTGGGCATATAGTCCGAAACTCTCACCTTCTGTGAACTCTTTGTTGCTTTGAATGTTCTAAATGATGGGAGCACTGTTACTTTTGTGTGATTCTTTGTGAGCACAGTTACATTTTGCTTTGAAATATATTAACTACACTGAACATTACATCAGGGACTAAACTTTAAAAAGCAGGGGGTGTTCATGCATATGTCAAAAAAAGTGAAATGGTAATTAAAATATATATATATATATATATATATATATATATATATATATATATATATATATATATATATATATATATATATATTTTTTTTTTTTTTAATGCTCATCTACATCATGATGATTTTGTTTAACAATGTGTTGTCTCTCTCTCACTGGCACACAGGCTTTCCTTTGGACAAAGCAGTGGCGTATTCAAAACTAAGGAACCCATTTGTTATCAATGATCTGGACTTGCAGTATCACATTCAGGACCGGTGAGTTTTAAAACAGAAAAAAAAACTTTTTGGAGAAACCTCAATACTCTGTGCTGTGCTGTAAATATGAAATGAATCTTGGATCCCTACCAAAGTTTACACAGCATTGTCTATGTTTGCTTTTTAGCAGGCAAGCTGTCATTTAAGATCTTCTAACTGTGACTCCATCAAACATTTTTGTGTTGGATTACTGTGTTTACAATTTGTAGGATTCTGAGATTTGTAGAATTACAGAACAGCACACATGCTTTCTAGATTTGTTTTTGTTTTTTTACACAGAAGGATCATAAATCTTAATACTTTTAACAGGCAAACCAATCTTAACAAAGCACTGATTCTCTGTTCTAAATCTGACTGCTTTAAATATAACCAGGGCAGTGCCTGGCTGTATGCTAAGTTTCTGATTCCTCTATTTGAATCTACTGTGAGACCTGTTTTTGCTGAAATCTCTTTTCTTGCATAATGATAGCATCTTATTTGCCGTGGCTCTGCTAAAAGTATTAGGTTTCTTTATTTGTTGGGCCATAACCTGTGTGACATCACTTGTGGACCCACAACTCATGAAGTCACAGGTCATGGCTAACTTGTGAAATAAATCCAGTAATTCAACTGGCACCTAGCATATTATCCTAGGGTCTTTATGTAAAGCACAATGCCAACCTATTATGGTTTTCAGCAAGGGTTAGTAAGTGGTTATTTAAGCAATATATTTAAGCAATAACAATTATAGATTATGGTTCCTACCCAGTCTAATAGTTTGAATTTATTTGAATGCTGGCTTGATTAGCACTCGAACTTTGAATGTGGATTATTTTCTAAAACGTGGTGCTGATGAGTAGAGATCTACCTAATTTGCGATTATTGCGAAAATTGGGGAATTGATGGGTCACTGTGAAATTCACCTCCTTAGGGGCCAATGTGTACTGGACTGAAAGGAAAAAAAAATTTAAATGAACTACTCAACACTGCAAGCGATGCAAACTGCGTATCTTAATTCTGTAGATTTTTTTGTATTATTCCTTTGCCGTTTTTTTTTTTTTTTTTTTTTTTTAAAGTTCTAGACAAATAACACTTTAAAAAAAAAAACTCCAAAGCGGTTAACTTTCCTGTTTACTGTTACACATGACAGCAGTGTTTTAATCAGCCTATCAGTGCAGTGCGTCTGTAGTGGCTTTTCTTTGACCTGTGCTGTACATTAGGAGGTGGGACATTGTTATTTGATTTAGGTTACTAAAATCTAGTTTTCAGCATTGGAGATAAAATACCAAAAAGATGACGGAAAAAAAAAATCTAAGTTTATTTTGGTTGAGAATCATGTCAGTAATTTTCCCAACGAAACTTTACTTGCAGATGGAGATAAATTTAAGTAGAGCCTTACTCATGAGATATGATACATTGGAAGCACGTGAAGCTAATTGAGAGATAGCAGTTTATGTAAGCCTTGTCAATCCAGTCTGCCCATTGAAAACAATTTAACTCTGTTCACTTGTGTCCTAAACAAGATTTGAACACAGTCATTCATTGATGCAAAGGGAAACAACCGAGTCACCTCAAACTTGTAGTACATCAGTACTGCATTTGTTCTTAATTAAATGGTACTGCAGTACACTCTTATGGGCAAACAAGTACTGTTGACCCAGTTTTTCTCCCATGAGGTATTTTATTTTTAGCAGTGAATGACCTGTCCTTTTACGAATCACACACAGACATTTCAGTCCAAAGAAATATGTAGCATAATCTTTAGTCTTTGATACTGTACCCTTCTCATTTAAAATGACATTTATTTTGAAGAGCTGTTGTAGTTGCAGGGATGGTGTAACATTCCCTGCAGATTGACTGCTCATTGTATCTTGTTAATTTTAGGAGAGAAGTATACCGAATTTTAAAGGAGGAGGGAATCTTGCTTCCACGTTATGCTGTTCTAAATCGCGATCCTGACAAACCTGAAGGTAATACTTTGGAAAATACACTGTAATATAAAACAACATATCCTTGGTTTTGTATACATAGGGCTAAAATATACAAAAGGGAGTTACAAATAGATTTTTTTTAATTTAAAAAATTATGCAGAATTTAAGATTAAGTTTATTTGTTATATGTTTGTTAAAGACATTTCTATAATAACTGGATTCCAGGTATACCTCTTGGTTTTTTGTCAGTTATTCGTTCTGTCTAACCACAGAAGCCTTATGCCATAAACCTTGCAGCAGGAGACTCGTCCAGTAATCTGTCAGTACTCACTCATTTAGTTTGCAATTCTAAGAATTTCAGACTGTGCTGGCTGCACCCTCTGTTGATCACACTGGTCATATATTATCAAACTGAAATAACAAGATGGATTATTAGCACTAAAATAGCCACATTCATTGCTGAAAATGTTTTACACCAGTCATCAGTCTGCCTCTAAGCAAACTGGTGTGTGTGTGAGATTTTATTTTTAACCATTATGTTTAGAAATACTATGAGAAACATAACAAATGAAATTACAACATTTGTATTCGAAAAGAGTTATAATCAAAATGTTTGGCGTGGATTTTGTTTGTGTCTGTATGCCCAGAGAAACTGATTTAAGCTTGCTGATTAGTTCTTTAGCGCAAGATGTTGTGTGTTTTGTATTCTGAAAACTGTTTGTTACTCTTGCGTTTTCTCATGTTTCTAGAACCGTCTGTCCACTTATATTTTACATGCATCTAGAGAAGGGCTTATTCAACTGTTTAGCACAGATTAGTGCATCAGAGTGTAGAATGCACTCGGTTTCAAATGCATAAGAATTCTACTCATTTAGCCATACATTATGTTTTGCTTGGATCTTTCTGCTCTAGATGTTTTAGTTGTTAGTCCAAGTGTTTTCAAAGCCAATATCAAGTTTACCTTGTTTTCATCATGCAGCTGCTCTCATAACTTTTTTTTTTTTTTTTTTTTGACTGATGTGATTCTGTTCTCCAACTCTTGCCTGCAGAACTCTGGTGGAAAAGGGACATTTGTTTAATTTTAGGTTACAGATAATCATTGCACATAGTTGGAAATTAATCTATCGCTCAAAATTGCATTTCTGAATAGGCTTAGCTGATTGTGATAATGGCACCTTGGGAAAGTCACACAGGGCAGTGGGATGGAAACAAGGCACAGTTTGATGAATTCCAGGTATTCTGTGGGAGCTTAATTTGCCATAGCTCATAACAAATCTACAGTGGCTCAACCTGCTGTGCAACAGAAATACTATGACCACCCTGCAGTTTAAATTCTTGTCTTGTGTCTATTTGTAAATTAAAATCTAATACGTTCCTCTTTAGTTGTAACAAGCGGTCTCTCATTATTACAGAGTGCAACTTGGTGGAAGGAGAGGACCATGTGGAGGTGAATGGAGAGATTTTCCAGAAACCATTTGTGGAGAAGCCAGTGAGTGCCGAAGACCACAACGTATACATTTACTACCCAACATCAGCTGGAGGGGGGAGCCAGAGGCTTTTTCGCAAGGTTTGAAATCACTTAAAATGAAATTATGTTTTTTTTTTTTGTTTGTTTCTCTGCCTTTCAAATATTTCTCATTCTTGTTTCTTTTTTCACTTATTTTTTCCCTGTTTTGCCATTAGCAACTAAATTGATCTAAATGTTAATTATTGTTGTTAAATTTAAGACGAGGTGTCTGAGTAGTAATGTTCCACCTGCTATACATACACAGGTGTTCATTTATGCTAAAAATACATTGTATTGGTCAAAATAGCCACTTAATATAAGCCCCATTAAAGTTGTTATATGAAAATATGATTTATTTTCTTCACATTTTATGTATATTTTTTAATTTATTTAAAAAACATATTAAATCATTTGTTTCCTTTTATTGTAGGACTAGGTACATAAGTGTAAATTGTAACCAGAGCATGACATGCTGGCTTTGATGGTACTGGTCTTAATTAAAAAAAAAATGTTTTCAGATTGGTAGCAGAAGTAGTGTGTATTCTCCAGAGAGTAATGTCAGAAAAACTGGATCCTACATATATGAAGAGTTCATGCCCACCGATGGTACTGACGTAAAGGTATGAAGATCTTAAGCCTTAGCTACTTTCAGATCACCAAAGTAATTCCACAGTTTATTAAACAGATTAATTAATAACAGTAATAACTCACTCCTGAGTGGTGCATCCAGTAAAGGCACTCTGCACGGATGTGCCCTATAGCCTAGGGATCGCAAGTTCGAATCACTGCTGACAGTGACCGGAAGTTCCTAGGGGGTGGCGCACAATTGGCCCACCCCTGCGGTATGGCTGGGCACCTGCGGGCTTGCCTGTAACCTGCCCAGGGCTACATTATCCTCCAACGCTGTAGCTCTGGGTGGCTGCATGGTGCGTCTGTAGTGTGGAAAGATGCGGGCGGCTGCTTCAGAAGACAGCATGTGTTCGTCTTCACCTCTCCCGAGGCAGCGCAGGGGTGGTAGCAGTGAGCTGAGCCTAGAAATAATTGTACACGACTAAATTGGGGAGAAAATAATAAAAAATAATTGCCGACTACTAAATTTATAAAAAATAAATAAATAAAAAAAATAACTCACAACAACAACAAAATGCCCTTGAGCAGAAATATTTTAAGTTTTTGTCCCTACCTGACCTTTTCCAGAAAACTGTCGCGCTTCAGTGGGGGAGCTCCTGCTGTTATCGTGGCACAAGTTCATTCAGCTTCTTTTCTGATGCTGTGATTTGTTTTTGAACAAGGTTTACACTGTGGGTCCCGACTACGCTCATGCTGAGGCTCGCAAGTCACCTGCGCTGGATGGCAAGGTGGAACGAGACAGTGAAGGGAAAGAGGTTAGATACCCAGTCATCTTGAATGCCAGGGAGAAGCTGATTGCTTGGAAAGTCTGCCTTGCTTTTAAGGTAATGAGGGTCTTCCTGTAGGACTGTAAACTTTGAGCAGGTGCCTGCTGCTATATTTTCAAAACACAGTTATGTCTGACAGATTACATACAGTAGACCACCACGATACTGAGCTTCAAAGGTTCAAGTCAGCTACTGTAAAGACTAAGGTTTCTTTTTTCTCAAATACCTGTTTTAGGCTCCTTAAATGCCAAGTGCTCTATTTTGATGTAAGTGTATAGTTTCATAAAGAAATTAAATCATTTTCATGGTTTAAAACTTAAACAAAACTATTGGCATTCAGAACAGTAGTTTAACTGCTCCTTAAAGCAAATTGCTTCTTGCTAGTTTTATACCATCACAAATTTGTTTTGTGCCTTTCAGAAAATTTCTACTTGCTTCAAAATAATGGCCTATCAGTTTAGAATATATATATGTGTGTGTGTGTTTCTTTTAAATGACTTCTTGCATATACATACAGTAATTGTCATTGAACTGATGAAGGACGGTTTTCAATTTGTTTTTATTTTGTCTGATTTTAAAGAAATTTTACCATTATCATCCAATCCAGCCTGCCCCCTGTATTTGTAAAACTAGGAAGATAGAGTGGTATGCACGTTTTGTTTCCGTTCTGTGACACTAACAAGTGTATCAGTCAGAGATGGTCAATGACTCTGCCACCAGCTATATACTAATGTACCCTGCTTATTAACTTTATGGATCTGAAATCCTATCCATGCATCTCTTGTTTAAGTGACTGAGTAGTTTGTTTTAGTTACTATATTTTGCTTTGTTGACAGCAAACTGTTTGTGGCTTTGACTTATTGCGTGCTAATGGGCAGTCGTATGTCTGTGACGTCAATGGCTTCAGCTTTGTGAAAAACTCCATGAAGTACTATGATGACTGCGCAAAAATTTTAGGGTAAGAGTCTGCATCATTTATTTCAACTTCAAAACTAAATTTAAAACATCACGGTAGCTTAAGTTCCATCTCGCCCTCTAGTTAGGGTCACCAGTTTAGGGTGAGCCCAAACTGGAACACTTGAGTTATTTTTGTATGATCTAATAAGCAGTGAATCTCAATCCAAATGCTCGGAACTTAAACTCATAAACTGTCACACGTCAATGTTTTTCCACAGTATTTTTTATGTATTTAGAAATTCTGAAATAAACAAATTCAATGACAGGCATTTTTTGACAAGAAATGTGTGTCTTCCAAAACATTGAGTTTCTTTCAGTATTTCTTAATTCAGCACTAGTATAGTGTTTTAATAGTTGTAGAAGCATTTATGTAGTGGTGTTAATTAGTGGTCATTGAATAACGCTGGAAGATTATTATAGTGGGAAGCAGTATTTAGATTTGACTGCTTTTTAGATCATTGTGTTTGTAGTAGCAAGATATTTCTTTATTCTGAATGTGCTGTTTTTAATGTCATGATTGGGGGTGAAGCATACAGTAGGCTGACATTTACTAACCAAGTACCTTTTTAAAAGAAGAACATGTTTGCATTACAAAAGTCTTTGCTCATTTGCACTGCAGTGAAGTGAATTTTACATTTTCATTGTTTTATGTGTTTTGAATACTCTTTCAAATCTTCAGTTGCTGTATGAGTACTTACACAGCAGGTAGTAATGAGTTTTAAAAAAATACTGAAACAAATTCAATTTTAAGTATATGGTTTTTAAAATTATAAAATTTCTTAATAGTGTATTGGTAGCTTTTTATGCTTTCAATGAATGTATGAAAATAAACTCCTAAGACCTGAAAGATTTCATTGCTTTAAATCTTTTTATAGTTGAGATGGGAGACTTCTTAGTGGTTTGTAAAAAGTTTTTGTCAAAAAAATTATATTTTCTGAGGTGTTAAAGTAAGGAAATGTAATTGCAAATCATGTTGCACTAAATGGGGGTTTGTGAGAGGGTGTGGGTAATTCACTAAGACACAGGAGTGAGAAGTTTTATTTGAAACGCCACTTTGGCGCACTTTTATTTTCAAACACAAGAAGGCACCTTTGTGCAGTGGCTGCTATACCGACAATGGTACTTGGTGACAGACAGTCCCAGTGTGGTTATCAGTAATGGCAGTATTATATACACAGTTCGTGTAGCATGCACAGGTGCTGGAAATATAGAAAATAAACACTGTTAATAAAACTACAAATAAAGGTGCGGCAATGAAACTGCGGATCGGTGCTTCCTCTAACGCTGGAAGCCTTGAATAAGAGTCACTGCTCTAACTCACTGTTCGACTGCTTAGTTCTCTCCTATTTATTCTTAACTTTCAAACTGTTGTCAGCTCGCACAGTACTGGCCAGACTCCAGGTAAAACAATGATTTATTTCTTCCTTCTCGAAGCCACACTCCTTCAGTGCGACATGCGTCTTTTTGGAAAGTCATACAGCCTTTTCTCATGCATCTGCGACCTGAAATCACTGTCTGCGCTTTACATATCGCGTTCATCTGCGATGGAAGTATGAACCAACTCTGAGTCTTTCCTTCAACACCTGTGCCAGCTTCCATGTAAAAAAAAAAAAAAAAAAAGAAAAAACACCAAACTTGTTGCATCTCGTTAGCAGCAGCTGTTAACTGGTCCATCACAACTCAGATGTCAACAAGGAAGGCAGCACAAGTGTCTGACCTTCAGTTTCACATTGATGATGCAAAAAGCCTTTAGTAGAGAACATATTGCAATGAACCATGCTGAGCTCAAAGGTTCAAGCATGGGATGAAAAATAACAACAAAATAAGAATTGGAAACCAAAACACGACCAATGATATCTGGTGGAGAAATGTATGTAATTGTGTACACTCTATTTGCCCCTACCTTTTTAATACTTGTTTTAAGGGGAAAATCTGTTCCCACCAAAGGGAGCTGCTTCTGTTAAAAAAATAATAAAAAAATATGGACTGTCATAAAATGTATTTTACTTTAAATTCTCCTTCAGAATTTAATTAATATTTAAATATGGGAGGGTTGAATGGTTAATATTTGTCAGTGTTCCAATTTGGCCATGCATGATATTGTGATGTTTTCTTAAACTGGGTTTACAAAGCTTTTTTAGGTTGTGTTTAAGAACCGCAAGTGCAGCCTGCCTCATTTGGAGACCAAAACAATTTTACAAAGCAAGGGAAACAAAACAAAAACCCAAACTTTCCATTACACAGATACCGAAAAAAAAATAAAAAAAAATCACCTACATATACGTTGTTTAGACAGATCGGCAGATTCCTTCAACTTCCTCAAGATTGACACTGTTTAAACATATACCCAAACCAAGGTTTGTCACAGTTCAATAAGCGCCTCTCTTGATATGTTACATATAGATTGGAACTTCATTCAGACAGAGACAGCCCCCATATACTCACTGCTGGTGGTCTCAACTGCAGTCTACAATCCAAAGAGACATTGCATTCATACCTTGCACAGCAGTATGGGTTAGGTGTTCATTTAACAAAAAAGTTACTGACATTAGGAATCAGATATTCAACAGCATACCAAATTCAGAAGGCATCAAAGTGCTACTTTTGCCTTTGGACCCACTACACCAGTCCAGATGTTTTAGCATTTTTCTTTGATTAGTCAAATCGATCTGGCTAATTATAGTTAAGAAGATGAAATCCACTACATGTGCATTAGATCCTATCCCTACTCCACTTTTTAAAAAGACCACAGCATTAAATAGTTATTGTTTTCAAGACTATAATAGTAAAACCACTGCTCAAGAAATCTACCTTAGATCACAATGTTTTTAATAACTAAAGGCCTATTTCAAATTTTCCATTTCTGTCTAAAGTTTTAGAAAGATTAGTTGCTGAGCAGTTTAACACATTTCTTGCAGTTTATAACATATGAGAAATTTCAGTCTGGGTTTCATCACGAGACAGCACTTAATAGAGTGGTTTGATGTGTTGTTATCCTCTGACACGGGCACACCTTTGGTTCTTATACTACTAGATTTAAGTGCTGTGTTTGACATTATCGATCATTCTGTTTTAATTGATCTCCTTGAAAGTCTGGTAGGATTTGTCAGGTTGTGTTCTGTCTTGGTTTCAATCCTATCTTTCGAACAGTTTGCAATTTGTTAAAGTAGAGGATACCTTTTTTTTTTTGTCAAAGATTACATGCAGGGTCACACAGGGCTCAATTCTTGGCCCAACTCTGTTTTCTTTGTATATGCTGCCTCTGGGCAGTATTATTTGTAGCTATGGGGTTAATTTTCATTGTTGCACTATACACAGCTATATTTATCCCTGAAACAGGGTGACGCCATGGCTGTAAATATTTTGAGCACCTGTCTGGCTAACATCAAAAAATGGATGTTAGAACAATAAAACAGAAGTGATGATTCTGCGATCTCAGAAGCAACAAAGTAATATGTCTGATTTAGTCCTTGTGGCTCCTTTTATGAACTTAGATGAAATGTGAAATTTAGGTGTGATCTTCGACCCAGTGTTGTTGTTTTTTTTTTTTGAGATGCACAGCAAGAATATTACAAATATGTATTTTTAACATCTAAGAAATATTGCCAAATTGGGAAGTGTTCTTTCCCACTTAGATACTGAGAGATTAATTCATGATTTTGTATCTTCTAAAATTTGTTATTGTAATGCCCTATTCTGTGGTATTTGTAGTCATGTTATATCTGCAACTTATGCAAAGCGCTGCAGCTAGAATTTTAATTAAGAGACGAGATCACATTACTCCTGTGCTAACAGCTTAAGACATTGCATGGCCTTGCACCATCGTATTTAAATGATCTTTTAATACTGTATGTTCCTAGACGCCCACTCAAATCACAGAATGCCAGGTTGCTTACTGTCCCACAAAATGAAAAAAAAAAACAAAAAAACAAAACACAGGTGGTAGAGCCCCTCAGTTATAGGGCCCCAAAGCTCTGAAATTATCTTTCTAGCTCTGTAAGAGAAACACCAAGTGTCACTGCTTTTAAAACAAGATTAAAACCCACTTTTATACTGTAGTGTTTTTATTCTTTGCCTTGTTTTACTGTTCTATGCATTTTTTCTTTAGTTTTTTATTGCTATTTGCTTTCTCTTATTCATATTTGTCAATGTTTATTCACGTGAAGCGCTTTGTAGCAGTTTTTATTGTGAAAGGCGCTATAGTAAACATACGGTATGGTTTTCGAACTTGTTGCCATGCAAAAAAAACATTCTGTATGCACGGCTCTTAAGTGTGAAAAGGTAGTTTACCTGTAACATGTTTTGACTGCACACTTGCTATAGCGTGAGGAATGTTCATGATGTGTGTGCGCTGTGTCACATTCTCAAGACACTGGAGAGAGAATTTTGAGTTTCTCAGTTAAACTAATGAGCCTGTCAACAATTTACATGTAAAACAAACCAAAAAATCCCATCAAATTACCATAAAATCGTTGCATGCATATATATACACTGTAGATGGATTGTGTAAATTAACAGTAAAATCAATGTGGAATTGTATTTTTTACCACATAAATAGGCTGTAGGTGGACCCTGTATAACCTCACCTGATTATGATTTGCCAAAGCAACTGCATTGGCGCTTTAGGTTTTCATCACATCTAAATAAGTTACTGTACCAAATTGAAGAAAGATGAAAAGAACAGAAAGCCACGTTAGAGCTGTTTAAAGAAAGCATAGGCTTTAACATATATCAATTA